>NC_137141.1:16861050-16927470 GCF_949319135.1 Squalius cephalus | reverse complement strand
GCTGAGTAAATTTGCTGGTTGAACACCTTTGTACCTTATCTACCCCATAAGTAGCTTTTGAAGGTGCTGTTCTTGCCAAGTTGTTGCGCCCTTAAAGATAGGCTATGTTATTTCTTAATGCATTTTGTGAAACTAACTCCTAAAAGATCATACAGTAATCACCACACTGTTTGTTGCTTAGTCTTAACTAAAGATAAAGACTATCTAAATAGTAAAGTTTATGTCTTGCTCTCCTGTTTACATATCCATGACATTATCTTCTCTATTTACCCACTATGAGTTCAATTCTAAAAGCCCAAGCAGTTTTTAGAGTATTGATTTACTGTGAAAACCCGAACGACTCCAGCAAGTACAGCCCTCCTCCACACTCGGCTTGAGTTAGACTGCTACCATGATGTTCCATTAACATGTATCGACCAATGAATTAAAATATCACAACTCCAATCTACACAGCCTTAAGCGGACGCTGTCGGTATAACGGTAAAAACGCACAAATGCCGAATCAATAAGAAATAAACTCATGCATAGCAATGTGACTTCACAGCTGAACTTTTTTGACAGCATTTCACAACATGCTCCACAATGCGTATACATGCATGTCAGTCAGTGTGATTAATTTGTTTACTGCACTGAGGGTCATAAGTGACACTCATGCTGCGGCTCAGAGATTTTAATGTAAAGCTCGATATTATAAGCCTGCAGGCATGGAAAACTTGCTGCTTTGACTTTACTTGTGTCACAGGCAGCATGTCAGATTTGGTTGTGCTGCAGGGTGAGATGTGGGCCGGCGTGAGACTGCTGACATAACAATCCCAGTACCGGCAACACATGACAGGTGGCTCTCGCCACTGTGCTTGTGCATATATCACAGGGAAAAAAAGAACCCTGTCATCATCACTGAACAGTTGTGGAGCATGCTAGCTTGCAGTATTTGGACTTGCTGTTCTGAGTGCTGAACGTCGAGAAAATGCATTTCATCAGATGTTTCAAACATTTAAAAAAAAAATACAGCTGACCTTATTTGTGTTACTTGTTTACTTGTTTATGGTCAGATTCCAACCAGTTCTTCTAACCTGTTCTCACTCTCAAGGCTTCAAATAGTGTCACTTGTGCAAGAACACTAAAAGTTTCTGTTACAGTTCTTATAATGGATGACAAAACCCTGGCAAGAATTTTTTTTTTTTTTTTTTTGGTCAATAAAAAAATTAATAATAAAAAAAAATACTACAACAACAACACAAACTCATGATATCTTGATAATTTTGCTGGAGAAGAAAATGTGCCCACGATTAAATTGTACATGTTTATTTCTGAACAATGATGCTTATATTTATAAAAACATAAATAATACAAAATACATAAATAAATAAATATAGCTGCAAGCAGCAATTAAGGGGCTGAGCAAGCACCACAGAGGCAGAATCATGAGCTAAAAATTAAGGGAGCATCAGACCAACTGCAAAAAAATAGTACATTTGGAGACAATTTTAAGCTAAATCGTTGAAAGCCCATAAATACAATTACTTGTAATGTCACATAATTGCTTATTACTTTAGACCAATACGTGGCACTGCCACCAAATTGATCTGGTGTGGTCAGTGTTGAGTGATTATTACACACAAAGTTTGGTGTCAAAATGTCAAATTGTGCCAGAGATACAGCCTCAGATGCAGTTTGGCATTATGCCATCAAATTTCTTGATGGTATACGAAAAAGGTTTTGTCAGTCGACACTTAAACCATTATTTTCCGACATGGGCTTAAGACGACCTGACTCGAATTTCAAGTACAAATTTAAAGAAAATCAAAATGGCAGACAGGAAATTGAAAAAGTAGGGTTTTAAAGAATGGCGGACAGGAAGTTCGGCCAACTATGGCAAAATTGGTATCTATATTTTTGGCATTGACCCAAGGAATCTATTGAGACCAGTTTCATTATAATAAGCATGCTGCACCGAATCTAAAGAGACTGGTCTCGTGACTTTTGGTCAAACTGTTCAAAATTTATAAGCAAAAACATATTTTTATATCTTGTAACCACTAGGTAGCACTGTGCTGAAACTGTGCAGGTAACCTCAGGCCGTGGTTGTCATAACACACACCAATTTGGTAAGAATATGCTTAAGCGTTGCCAAATTATGCCAAAATTCAAAATGGCCGACGCCCAAAATGGCCACCTTGGAAAAATTTGAGATTGTTCGACTCAGCATGCCATACTGAATCTAAAGACTAGTTTCATGATTTTTGGTCAAACTGTAAAATTATAATTTTTTCATATCTCCTGACCACTAGGTGGTGCAGTGGCAAAATATTGCACGTACCCTGAACCATAGATATCATATAATAAAGGCTAGATGTCTCGTGCGCGCTGCTGGCCAATGGAGGTCGACGTCCGCACGTGGCGGCCATGTTGCCACAGGCAGCTCGCTCACTCGTAACATTGTGTTTTAATGCTGCATGTACTTTTTAAATAACCATAACTTGCTCAATTTTCTACCGATTTTCAAACGGTTTGGTTTGTTATAAACGTCAGAGATGTAGTTATGACACTGCATACATATGAATAAATATAACCAATAACCGGAATTATAGCCACGTTAATAACGTTTGTAAGAAACCAAACTGTTTGTAAAAATTCGTCAAGATTTCAGCGAGATAAGAGTATTTGTGTTCGTGCTGATCACTCACCTTACATCAAGTACCACAGAAAGCCTGCCTGTGACAAGATGGGCGCCGGTGATGCCGTTCGAGACCCCGCCGTAAGACATCTAGCCTTATATGGATATCTATGCCCTGAACTGTCCTTGAAAAAATGTGACACTTAAGCAGAGCACAAGTACAGAAATTCAAGATTAAAACAGTAACCTAAAGCTACAAACTAATAAATGTCCATGACCTCAAATTGAAAATTCCATCTCATCTTTTCATCACTCTTTTTCAGATTCATGAGTAGCTAATTAAATGCATAGAAAATGTTTTTAACCTTTATAATTCCGCTTACTTTGGAAATCTAAGATAGGAATTAAAAGCATGGACACATTTTACAATAGAAAATTATTATAATGTTTTCAGAAATTCATCTCACAGTGCAAAAATGTTGATCCGCTCAGCAAGATTTCACTTCAAAAGCACTGGAGTTACTGGCTACATTAGTGCTAAACACTCACAGTATCTGACGCCTTTGGAGTGACAACTTGCTAGTTATTCACAACCGCATTCTGAGATGTCCAACTCATTTCTGCTACTCTAATAATGCATTATATATTTGTTTAGTGAGGCAAAATATTTTTAGCTATTAAAAATGAATAAAGAGCTGCTTAAATGCAAACATGGTGATGGTAGACAAGATTAAGTGCTTCTCAGTGGGAGGTAATAGTGAATGTATTCACTCACTCAAAAGGGCAAATTATTGCTGAAACAACTGCTCATTTATCTGTGTGCCCCCCACCGGGACACAATTTCTGCATCACAGTAACCATGTGCATAAAGTTATGGAGAGAAAAAAATGGAAGACGGCTGCATAATAGTGGTAATGTAGAACATAAATTTAGCCCCATGATTCTGCGGCATTAATGAGCGTTTATGCGTGCCATATTTTCCATGTGCACACATGCAGAAAGCTCTTCAATATGGCAAACATTTGCTGCTCTTAAAGCATGTTGCACCCTCCAAACACTTGGCAATAAAAACATATTAAAATTATTTTAGAGTCAAAGAGGCTCTCCGCTACATAACAAGAATCATTTTCAACTTAATGAGCTTGCAAAAACTCAGGGAAACGTTTGCAAGCTGTAAACGCAAGCTGTTTTCAACCTAGAAGCTAAGAAACAAAGCAGCATAAAGTCCAGACCTGCCAAAACAAAAGGGTGGAATGAAACCCCATTATGTCCCAATTAAACTAATAAGGATCACAAAGTATTTCTAAAGGACAGGTTCATCAAAAAAAGAAGAGAGATAAATCTGTCGTTATTCGACTGCACCGAATCTCTGAGCTGAACAGTTTGTGAACGATTCATGCAGATCGATTATGAGAACACAACCAACTACTGTAATTCATTAAAAATATATGACTCAAGAGAATGATTCACTACGGAATCTGACATTGCTTAGTCACTCATGAACATAGAAAATCTAGGGTGGATGTTTCTCACACAAAGCTATTCTATGGCTTCAGAAGAGTCATAAGAATGTCTTGTTAAAGGGTGAGTTCACCCAAAGATGAAAATTCTGTCAGTAATTACTCACCCTCATGTTGTTCCAACCCCGTAAGACTTTCGTTCATCTTCGGAAGACAAATTAAGATATTTTTTATGAAATCTGAGAGCTGGCTCACTCCTTCATAGGCTGCTAAGTAATTAATATCTCCCAGCCCAGAAAAGTTAGTAAAGACATCATTAAAATAGTCCAAGTCACTACAGTTGCTCAACCTTAACCTTACATTCTGACGTACAATCCAGAAGCACTGCGCTGCTACACTACCTGAACTCACTCAGAGGTCCACACGGAAGAAAATGAATAGTTGAATAAAGTCGTTTTTTTTTTTTTTTGGGGGGGGGGGGGGGGGGGGGGGGGGGGGGGGGTTTGCACACAAAAATTATTCTCGTCACTTGATAAACTTAAGGTTGAGCCACTGTAGTCACTTGGACTATTTTAATGATGTCTTTACTAACTTTTCTGGGCTGGCATGCAGATGAAATAACATAGAAGATGAAGGAGTGAGCAGCTCTCAGATTTCATCGAAAATATCTTAATTTGTGTTCCGAAGATGAACAAAAGTCTTACGGGGTTGGAACAACATGAGGGTGAATAATTACTGACAGAATTTTCATTTTTGGGTGAACTAACCCTTTAATGCTAGAAAAAGTATACAAGTTGAATGATGAATAAAAATTGCATTGAAAATGACTTAATATGCAAAATTCACTTTTATATTGTTTTTGAGCCTATTTGTGTGTCCGCAGGGTAAAATCAATCCATTCCATTTGTTATTTTCCCATAAGTCTGAAACAGTTGCTGCGTCTCAATTCGTATATAATCCGTCCTAAATAGTATTCGAAATTAAAATGAGTGTGTTCCAAATCGTAGTATGTTGAAATGAGTATTCCAAAGATACCCAGGTGGTCTACTTTTTCTGGTGTCGGCAAATCGGGTCCTCGCTCGAAATCAGGTCTCTATCAACTATCAGTTAATGATTATACTAAGTACATACAAATTATATTAATTTAAAATATGTATAGGTTACTAGCCTAGTGCATTTTTTTTTCACTTAAATAAACTGTTCATAATTAAGTAATAATTAAGTGAATAAATGAACATCATTACATTATTTTTATAACTGAAATATTTGGACATTTAACATGTAAGTACATTAAAATGATTGCGAATACATGTAGATGTAAATGCGTGTATTATCTTATGCATTTACATAAGATGTGCAAATGTGTGTATAAACTATAAGCTATCAGGCTAATCGGGTATCTGTATACTTTTCTAATACAGACATTAATGGTCATTATAATATAGTTCAAACAGCATTTATAACAGTATTTTGTAGGAATGGTAATTAGGCGCTAAAGAGAGTGCCTATTAAAAGTAATTTGAACCAATGGGATCACTTGGGGTCCTTACAGAGACTCGATTTCGATGAGGGCCTGATTTGTCTGTCACTACTCAATATGCTATTATTGCACAAAACCTATTGCGCATTGGACGAGGATTCGATGAGAACTACAAATACGTATAAAAAAAAATATTAAAAAACTTCAAACATGGCGAATGTGCGAGACCAACGGTTAAACAGAGAGGTTTAGGTAAAGGGATTTGAGTTATTAATAATATCTATCCTGACAAAAAAGATTTTTTTATGTTATCCACATTATATTTCATCTGCAACAGCATTGTGAATTTTTATAAAGATGTGTTTGGTCACTAACTTTTAAATGCATCATATGCAAATAAACATGAGGAGAATTCTCCGCATGAAAGAGCCATGACTGGCAGTTCTACGTGCCACTACATTTCTCTCCGTAACGGTAGGAAATTTAATTAAATTGAATGTGGAGGATTTTAACTGTGACAAGATGATTGACAGGGCAAGTTTAAACGATGACAGGATGCACGTAACTAAGCCACAGAGTGTCCGTGAACCCTCTGATATCAATGAGGAAAACATTATTTGTGATGTTTTAATTGGACACTATAACAATATCAATAAACATTTTCATTATTTTCAAATGTATTTATTAAAAGTTTGTTGCCTCAAGGCAACATTGTACCACAATGGTCAAATTAAAACATTTGAAATTTTCATGCAGAAAAAAAAAAGAATAATAATATTCATATTATATATAATAATATATATTGAAAACATAAATTTCTTTAGCCAAACACTTGAACAAAGATTTATCTACTTTTTAATATATTACACATTTCATATTTAATAAAAAGCAACATTTGACATCCAGCTGTTGCTCTCATGTAACATTATACCATTGTAGCAAATTAGCTCAAAAGATATATATAGATATATATAAAATTAATCATAACAAATTATTAATTCATTATAAATATTTGAATTAGTTTTAGAATTGACTGTAGCAGAATTAATAGTACAATTATTTAATCAGTTCATCCAATGAACGGAAAGCATAATCAATTATCAATTCTAGGAAATAAATGATCTTCCTGGCCAAGAAAGAGTAACCTTTTCCAACTAACGTAAATAAAGTACTAGCAGGGTAATAGCATAGGTATCGCTAGATCAAGATGTGCCCTATTGGCTTAGCTCCTCCCCTAAGTAAGCTGTACACAGTTCGTCATGTTTATTTCCTCACCAGAGCATTTAACAACAGCATTCAAGTAAGAAATGTATTCTTATTAAAGCTACAAAAGTTATTCATTCAAGAGCAGTGAGTGATTCTGTTTTTCTTTAGTTGTTTGATTCATATTAACATAGGGTGACCATATTTTAGTTTTCAGAAAAGAGGACGGTGGCGTGGTTGATGGCAGGGTTTGGGGGCGTAATGGGTGGGGGCATGTTTGGGGGTGTGAATGCATCAAAAAATACTTGGCAAATGCATTCACAACCTTGCAACTAGTTATTGTCCTTTAATACATAAAGTAATACATCCTTTCCATTCAACGTTTGGCCCGCAACAATAGAATAATAAAAAAAATTATAATAGTTTAGCTTTTATAACACCTTTTACATGACACTATTTCTTTTCATGGCCATAGGTAAAAAAATAATAAAAAAATCTACTACACTATTTCAGTAAAAAACTATTTCAATCCTCCTGATGTTCTCTTGTAGCCTTTACTTTCCTTATGTGGGCTTCTAGGTTGCTAGCACCTTTATTTGACACTAATCCCGACCGAAACGAAAACACAGGATTTTTATTTATTTTTTATTTTTTTTTACGTTGTTTGCTACTTACATTTTATCTCGCACTTGACTGTAAACTGAAGCGTCGAGTCATGCTGCAAAAATTCTGTGAACATAAAGTCTGCCTACATTGATTTGATTGGTCATTTCAAATATTCTGACATTGACGAGCAGTGACAGACCAATGAGGCTGAGATGAACACACGCGCTCTGCTTGCCGCTGCGTATTGAGGAACGCGCTGATTAGCCGGTTTCATATGTTTTGTGTGCAAAGGTAAGCGCCAGTCAATTTAAAGTACACGCTTAATGGTCCCATGAAAAACAGTGAAAACCGGACATTTTCATGAATTTATAAAATTGCGAATACAAGAACGCAAACCACATGTTTTTGCTTTACTCAAAAACAGGCATTTACAACATGAGATAATTCATTATTTGTGGGGTGTTTTGAGCTGAAACTTCACAGACACATTCTGGGGACACCTGAGACTTCATCTACATCTTACAAAAAGAGGCATAATAGGTCCCCTTTAAAGGAGAACTTGGTAAATTTTTTAACTCAATAAAACTGTCTAGAAATCATTTGGATGGTTAAACAACCTATTCTGGTGATATTGATGACTTTCCCTGCTCCCCCCAGCGTTCCCAGGTGGAAAACCAACCTTGCAACTTGGGGACTGCCGTCCCGGTAAGACAGAAATTGGAAGTCTCGTGAGAAGCGAGAACGAGAACGAGCGCGAGCGCCAAACACGAATTGCTTTACGGCAATTCGACATAAACACACACGCATGTATGATGTATTACCAGATTACCCACCTCGGTAGACATAGCTCCACACGATACAGTTGGCTTGCTCCGATCATAACAAACGCACATGAGCAGCGGTAGAGAGGGGGAGGAGGCTGCCGCAAGTGAGTTTTTTACGTCCGTGTTGTGAAATATACGCCCCCCCACAGCTGTAGGGGGAGCTCGTGGGGAAAACATGCGACAACAAAAGGGAAAATCAGCGAAGAAGTGACTAGAGTTCGCTAGAGTTGCCGAGTTCTCCTTTAAGACAAAGATGCTGAAGGGGAATAGGTTTATGCTCTAAATTTCAGAGGTGGACAAAGTACACAACTTCCTTACTTGAGTGAAAGTACAGATACTACTGGTCAAATATTACTCCGTTACAAGTAAAAGTTGTAAAGACCGATTTTTACTTAAGTAAAAGTACAGAAGTACTTGTTTTTAAAAGTACTTAAGTATCAAAAGTAAATCTCAATGCATTGTTTTATTATTGTTGCATTGCTGTGTGTAATACTTACAGTACCTTATGCCTCTGAATCTATGCCTGACTACCCTCATATCAATATCAAATGTATTTCTAGAACACAGTTCCAGTAGTGGGATTGAATGTGAGATTGAATAAGTCACTCAATAACGTCCACAATGGTGTCGGACACCCAAATGGCTGTTCCCTCAAATAGTGCCCTATTTAAAGTTTTTTTGGCTTTTAGTATGAATATGTTAGCCTTACTGTTATCTATAAGCTAGTGTGCACCAAAACAATGACAAAATTCACATTTAGAAGACCAAAACCAACGTTAAAATTGAAAATCAGGTTGATGTCAGAATCCAACATCAGATTGACGTTAATCTCCAGTGTTAGACAGACGTTGTATTGTGGTTGAAAACGAAAATCGGGTTGACGTCAGAAACCGACTGTAAATCCGACTTTAATTTCCAGCCAAAATGCAACCCCTGCAACCATAATCATCCCCTGACTGACGTTACTACTTTCTACTCAAGGACCTTGACAGAATTGTAGTGGAGTAAAAAGTACGATATTTGTCTTTCAAATGTAGTGAAGTTAAAGTAAAAAGTTTCCAGAAAAAATAATACTCAAGTAAAGTACAGATACTCAAAAAGTGTACTTAAGTACAGTACTCAAGTAAATGTACTTTGTTACTGTCCACCTCTGCTAAATTTGCATAAATCCCCAGAACAGAAATCTGAATATTGGATAAAGTCAAGTTCAATATTCTTGTTTCATTTTGTTAACATATTTGACAAAGGTTTATCTCTTTCTTTATCACTCCATTAATCAGAATAGTGTCACATTTGCTCTCTCTCTCTCTCTCTCTCTCTCTCTCTCTCTCTCTCTCTCTCTCTCTCTATGAAATAAACATAAAATAAACACTTAAGTGGATGTTTTTCTTACAATAGTCTGAAACCAAACATTCTAATGGTGAAATAGACCAAAATCTCAAAACTGACCAGTGCATGAAAAAAAAAAAAAGCGTTTTTTCCAGTAGTGTCTTGCCTTAATGAAAACATCATATTTAAATAATGAAATAAATAAAAGTGAATAATGTCAGATTTTTTTTATTTTAAACTCCTAACCATTCCTAACCATTTTCTTCAACAGCATTGATTTCAGGTCAAACTAAACTCTGCAAAAGTAATCCAATTTCCAGAGTTGAAACCAGCTGTGAAGACAAGAGGAAGATGAGAAAGACCAAGAGGGAGGAAGATGAACTTTTGATGAAAGTGTAAGTAGTCATGCATCCTGTTTTAGAAGGAAGACAGCCCGGGTCAAATTGCTGTGCCAAGTTTCGTTAATTACCTGTCTGAAAACGCTGCTGTGCGAAGACTAAATCCACTAACCTCCTGTCTGTCATATTAAGAGGCTTTGTGCTTTGTGGTCAACAGCAGACAGGCTCTCAATGAACCTGAGCAGAAACTCGGTTACCTGCAAGCTTCGCTGGAGATAAAAAGCCCCCCTGCCAACTGTCTCGCTCTCCCTCACACACAAACACACACACACATGAAGTCTCTTGAAGTCATCATGGAATATTTCTACTTAATTCGTCTTGGCAGAGTTGATGGAAAACTCATGAGCAAGCCCAGTACTGATGGGCATAATGAGAGATGAGAATGAGATAATCTAAATTTGTAAATTCACACTCCAGGTTACAGGGCACGCACGCACGCACACACGCACACACGCACGCACGCGCACACACACACACACACACACACACGTCACACAGTGATCTTTATTTTTTTTAAAAAGACGTGCAGTGTGATTGTTCTTAACTTCGCTCTGCTCTACTTGACTTGACAAATAAAGTGTTCTGTCGGAAACGTGGCAATGAACATCCAATATGGTGTTGGGTCACAACAATCAGACACAGCCACATGGTAAGTAACACTTAAAATGTAACGTTCTGGCCAAGTATACTGCCTCGCCAAATGTCTTTGTAGAATGAAAAAACTGAAATGACACAACAACCATCTGACTGGCCTAGTTTTCAGACAGAAAATGGCTGGACATTACATTAGTTAGATGACATAAACCCTTGTAAGAGCCAGAATTCCCACACTAACAGCCACTGACAAGAAAACTCAGTGAATTAAGACAAGGAACAGTAAAGCCACAGCACCTGTGAAACACATTGGCTGACTGTGTATTTGTCCTGTTAATATTGTGCTCATTAACTATTTTCTTAATGTGTCTGTTGTGTTTGTGATGGCCTGTATCCATGATTTAAACAGATTAAGGTTTTCCATTAAACCCATGACTTATTTCATTTAACATACTTACAGTACACACACACACACACACACACACACACACACACACACACACACACACACACACACACACACACGTTTGTTTTTATCATGATGGGGACTTTCCACTGACTTCTATTGATTTTGTATTGAACTAATGATATTTTCGATCCCCCAAGCAAGGGGTCTTCCACCTTTCTCAAGTCAAGGACCCCTTGAAGGAGCAACGACCACTAGTAACATGGCAAATGCTGTTGCATTTTAAGCCTGGCTTATCATAACACAAAATAATACCATGTTACTCTATGTTACTTACATACCTGTTACTTATGCTACTTAGTATTTTAATGGTTATTTACAACAAATGTATGCATTCTGTAAAACAGGTTGCATTGCTTTTGGTTCAGGTATTTTGTTCTTTTTTAAATACAGTACTGTTTTACTTAAGATACCTTTAAAAGATCTACCAAAGATGAGCATAACCGATATACCATCACAAGGTTGATATCAAAAAGTTTATTTAAAATGTTTCTTCTTCTCACTAACATTTAGATATTTAAATTAAAAACAAACACCAACAATAAAAATAACTAGATGATTACCTTACATCACCGTTATATGGCTGTTAACACTTTATCCGACAAGTGGATGCAATGAAACCTGTTTGTTCATGACATTCAGCATAAAGCCTATGTGGAATTTTTTTGACCGAGTAACAATTATTAATATACAAATCCTCTTTTTTCTTTGGTTTAAAATAGGCATGAAATGGAAGTTCACCCTACTGATTTTCTAAATACAAGTTATAGATCAATCCGTGCAGGTTTCTTTTTTTTTTTTTTACCTTGTAATGTTTGGTCAAAATGTCAGTTGTCTCTGACTTATACTCTGCCCCTGCAAACTTGTGTTCATTTGCATCCACTTTTGAGAGCAACACCCATATCTCAAATTCTAATCAAGGACCAATGCATACAACCAAGTTCCCACCCTTCATTTTTTCCTTTTCTGATCTTTCACTTGGTTTTACCTCATGTGGAAGAAAAGATCTGTCGGTACTTCTGTTTCATTGCCACTTTAAGCTAACATAAATGTGTAAGAGATAACTGTTCTAGAACTTCTGCCAAATTCTATCTGATTTAGACACTCTTTACAATTCTGCCATTTTGGTGTAACCATGGTATTTTTGCCTGTCAAGAAGCAAAGCAAGTTCAAAACCTGTTTTGAAGCTCGCAACTCCCTCCAGTAATGAAAAGCTCTACAAATGCATCTGGTCTCTTTATTTTCATCTTTCTATTCCATTTATGGCTTTTGACTGCTTAAGCTTGCAGCTTCCGGCTTCCCACATATGGACCGGCCACTGGGAAAATGCGCAAAAATGATTGACAGTCAGAAAGAGACTGAAAAGCAGATAGACGAAAAAGGGAAAAAAAAATCTGACGCCGACATGCAGCACCTTTTTATATTATTGTTTACAGAGACTATAGCGCTGTCACAGAGACCTGTGTGACAGGACAGTTTTTTTAAGTGATAACCTACAGGGAGCGTTATTTTATGGATGCCACTCCATTAAAAAAAATATTTTCTATAAAACATTTATTTATTCATCTATTTTCCACAATAACGGCAAAAGCCCACCCACACATCATGCACAAATACAAACGTCTTGGTGCTCGGGTCCAAATGTAATTATCTCAGACTGTCCTTTATCCGCTTTTACAATAGCAAACAAAGAGGCTTAATTAAGATTTATCAACTTGTGACTCCAACTTTGATTGCTCAGACAGAATATTCCCCTCGCTGCAAAAACAAGGCCAATCAATCTAAACAACTCAAGAATTTATTGTTTAACCAGCAAAGACTTTGTCTTTCATCAATGCATGCAGTCAATAGAAGTTTGAGTAATGGCTCCCAATTCAGTTGTTATATAGCTGGATAATTTCAGAGGCATGTGGTTTGCCAGTGTCGCTCAGCCAAGTGCTTCTTAACAAACCATTATATGGTGAATATTATACGGTGAATATTCAGTCTCATACAGCATGACATTCAGCACTAAGAAAATACATTAAATTCAACATGGAAAAGTGCAAAGAAAAAGCCTTGGCCCTTTTATGAAGTCTTCTCTCTGTCTTCCAAGAGCGGGTTTAAGCTCTCTACCTCTACGAGCCTTGCTGAGCCATGCAGTCGGAGCTGTTAAGCTCATTCCAGCATTCAAATACTTCCGTCACCTCGTATATCTTCTGACATACACATGTTGGAATTTGTCATCTCCGTCTTTTACCCACTCGCTCCCAGATAAGAGCAAAGTGGGGGACGACATTTTTCTCAATTTTTACAGCTGGAGGGAGGCATGATTAAGTGGTAGGGAAATATTCCAGAGAACCGCCTCGCTTTGAGAGCCCAGCGCTCCTCTGTGTGTGTCCTCTGGCCCTGCCTCTGCTGCCAGGGCGGCTCCGGTTTCAGGCCAGCAGCAAATCAGCCAGACGCTACTCCATGCCTTGATTTATATAGTAAATTGAAAGATTTCAAGGAGGGAGTCCGTTTATATTGGCAGGGCAAGACCTTTGGTTGGTCACGGACTGCGCATGCAGCACAAATTCTTCTTTCTTTCATCATATTCATACTATTTTCATCTCCTAAAACAATATTAATTCATATTAAGTAACAATACCTTCAGAGGAATATTCCGAGATCAGTACAGTGATAAATTTCAACTTCTCTAAATTTCAAGCTTCTTTACAACAAGTTAAAATGTGGGTTACACTGATTAATTTACAATGGAAGTGAATGGGGCCAATCCATATATGTTAAAATACTTATGGTTTCAACACACTGAAATGTGGTGTAGAGAGATTTTCACTCAGAAATTGCTCACAAATTTCAAAATTAATCTCTATAAAGAAAAGGGATGTAACAGTGAATTCAATGTGAAATTTCGAAGTAGAAAGACTGAAATTTTGCCACGTATGCCAATAGTCTGTATTTTATTTATAACTTCAAAAAATCTTTTATTTCAGTGTAGTATAGCCATAGGATGTGCATTATGACCGGATGTACACCTGCGGCGCCCAACTACGACTCCAGCTGTTCAAAATCAGTATTTTCCATTATAATATGATTTAGGACAAATATACATCCTGTCTTTACTCTAGGAGATTGTGTATTGTGCAGTTTTCAGAAACCGGTTTGTTTTTGTGGCTTGAGTAAATATGTTTCATATAGAGAAATAATAGCCTATAGATCACACTTTCTATTTCAATTGGCACTGTTTTTTCAAATACCTTATTTCAAACTCACTTTCGTTCATTCTTGAAGTTTCTTGAACTTTTGCCTGTTCCATTTTATTTGAATAAACAGTGATTGACTGTCGTAATGCTGAAAGCAATACAATGATTCAGAATCAGATTTAATAATAAATATAATATTTAAATCGATGAGCTGTGGCTTTGATTATCTGGTTTATTTCTGATATTTGTGTTTTAAGTTCTAAATGGCTGGTAACTTAATCTAGTAGCCAAATTAGCTGGTGAGTGAAAACTTTTACTTCAAACCCTGAATATAGGCCTATGTGTTTAAAAATCACTTAATAACCTTTTCTGTGTAGAATTATATCCAAAGTTACAACATTATTACAATGACAGCATGCCTAAAACCTAAATAGACTGTAACAGTTACAAAAAGAATGCAGGTTTTAAAAGAAGAATGACTGTAAGTGTTTTATAAAAGTCTATGCTTCACATTTCTTGTTTTAAAACCTCAAAAAATCGTCCTCATTCACTTCCACTGAAAAAGCCTCACTGTTGCTTAAATTCACCATGTATTTTGAAACGGCTAGAGTCACAGCTGAGTTTGTACCGTCGGCATATCTGAGCACAGTAGTGATTATTATCTGGGCAGAACTCTCTGTGCTGGAGGAGACTGGCGATAAATCAGAGTCGAGGCTGGCGCATGTTAAGGTTTCATTGCCAAATGCTTGCCACCGCCTTTAGGCTGAAGACCAATGCCTGACGCTGGGTTTATTTTTATTCGTTGTTTTCGCTCATGCTGTGCAGCATAAAAAAAAAAAAAAAACTATTCTCCATCAGGATTTTAATACCCATGTCACTGCCAACCATGTTGAGAGACATGGCCAGAAAATAATCCATAGACTGAGCTTCATGTGTTGAAAAGTGCGCTTGCAACATTTGTCAAAAGTTTCCCTCTTTGGACGTTAAGTCATTAGATACACAGATGAGCTAAGGCCTGGAGAAAAGGAAGCGTTTTATGTAACAAAAGGAAAGTAATCTTGCTAATGACATTTGGGGGATTTTTGGCAGTGTCTTTTGACTTGATGGAATAAGTGGACATGTCAGAGTCCCTTTGACATGATATACTGTCGAACCTTTAAGCCCTGCACTTTTCAGGAAGAAAGCCCATTAGCCAGACTTTACAGACGCTATCATAAATTATGACACAGGGGTTAGGCACTCTCAATTTATAAACAGGTAATGTACACTCACACAAATGAGCCTGTGAGTCTGGTTCTCTTACATCTGCACACTGAAGGAAATAAAAAAGATCCACAAATCCGGGAACATCAACAGCCTTGGGTGAACAAAGTCAAACTCTTTGCAGTCAGTCTGTCTGATAAAAATGGGTCAATATAGGTGGAGCGTGCACATTATGTACAACGAGGAAAAGCTTCAATATTTAAATTAATTTATATATATATAGACTTCAGATGCAAAAGCCTCTAACACCTCTTGGGGAATCTTATGCTGCACCAAGGCTGCATTTATTTGATCAAAAATACAGCAAACCAGTAACAGTGTGAAAAATTATTTTTCTTTTGTTTTCTATTTTAATACATGTTAAAATGTAATTTATTCCTGTGATGACAAAGCTAAATGGTTCTCTGGAATAAGACATAGTACACAGAAAATAAATATATATATATATAAATATATCAAGAGGACTTAAGAATTACTTTTCTGACAGCAAGTATGTTCAACGAATCAATAGCTTCTATAGAGATTTGCATTTTAAGGAAGATAATAAGTCTTATTTCCTCCTGGAAAATGTGAATCTTTATACAATTGATTTGTGGGAACTTGTGAATGCCATTGACGCCCACCTGTTTCTACAACATTTAAACAAACAAAACAGTAAAAGGATTTATCGAAAAATGCAATAATGAGCAAATTAGATAGTATAAGTATAATATCATTCATGTTTTTTTTTATGGCACTTGAATAATTCTGGCAGTAAAAGATGAAACAACAGTCACTGATTGAAGTGTCAGTTTGGTCAGTGCGTCCTGATGCCATTGCGTACAGATCATGTCCGCTGGCAGGCCTTGATCTGCTCTGAAATCTCCTCTAGCATAGCATTAGCAGCATAGAATAGCATTAAAAAATTCACTAGGATTCTGCAAATACTGTGATTACCAGGCCACTGTGAAAACTATGGAGTATTATAACATAACATGAATAAATGGTAAGTATTTTAAGGTTAAACTAAAAGCTCTCAAATACAATGAAGCATGGAAAAAATCCTGAAAATATTTGCCAGCACTTTTGTCACTGAAAAAGGATGCATCCTCTTTAGCATTTTCCTAAGAGGGTTATTCAGCACCAGAAAGGTAAATGGCCATTAGCTTAAGCCAAACCATGACATCTGCGGGAATTAAGGCTACGAGAAATAAATGCAGCACATTACGGGGTGTTGTTAGAATGTTTTAGCAAGGAAACGAAAAGTACACATGTATTGGGTGGTTTCATTACACAGTCCTGTTTCTAAATGCTTTTTTAAAAGCAGAGTTCATTAGCAATGATGAACCGATGAAAGAGAATGAAAATTGGTATATTTTTACATCCTGTCCTAAAAGTCCTCCATGGCCGGTGTGGTCAACTTCTCTCATTTCCTTCCCATTCAAAGCACAATACCTACACTTGTCTGACGCATTTAGATTCCATTGCCTGGAATAATAACACCACACGTACAGTCTTGTGATTAGGACATTGGAGCCAGTTGCTCCAGGTCACGGAAGATTTTGAGGCCGGCTGTCAGGGAACACAAGCTGTGAGCTCTTGCTCTGCATGTATACAAGAAAGAGGGCATTCATTAAAACAAGAGGTTGTTATGAAGGTATCAGTTTGGCTGGATACAAGCCAAATGCTGCACCGGTGTATTCGGCAGTCACGAGAACGTATACTCTGGCCTTGAGACATTTCAACTCAATCGATGTAGAATTTAACAAGCATGAGGAGCACACAAATTCAATGACTGAAAAGTAATACTGTGTTCACTAACATATCTATGGTCATTTTGTTGGATATCACCAGATATAATATAATAAATCGGTGGCTGATATAAATAGCCTAATATATTAATAATAAACTTTATTTTGTTTATTTAAAAGTTAAAGCGCACTTAAAAGTTAAATCTCAAAGTACTTCACAAAAATAAGAAAAAAAATAAAAGAGAAATACAACAATATAAAAGAAAAGCATTCATAAAAGAGAAGTGAAATCAAAATGTACAATACAAGTTATCAAAAGAGTATATGGCTGTGTTGTCCTGCTTGAAATTAAATATCTGCACTGTTTTGCAATGGTTGTTTCCCCTTTGGCCAGATTCCTCCATTTTTAAAAATGTTTTTGCTGTTTTTGTCCATGCATCATTGCATCAATTCAGAATACTTATTCTATACCAATTTGAGTCATTCAGATTCATTTCAAGCTACCTTTTTTGGGGCTTGAAAGTCCTGGACAATGTTGACTTTGATTTTGCACAAAAATAGCTGAAACTTTCTTCAAATTATATACTTTTTGTGTTCTGCAGAAGAAATTAAATCATAAAGGTTCGGAACAACATGAGGGTAAGTAAATAATGACAAAATTATCATTTTTGGGTGAACTGTCTCTTTAAACCGTGTCCAAGTTTTGTCTTTTAATTCTTTCTTTGAACATTTCTAAACCCAATTAAGATGATTTAAGATTCTCTTTAACTGGTTTTCTTATTTTCTGTCCACTGAGGTGACAAATTAGTTACATAAGTGTAATTTGGTTTTCTTGCATTTATCAAACAGACACTGGATGATTTGATTGAGTCAATTATAGTACTTCACCAAAAGGCAATTATGCCTATTAAAAAAGTAGGAGTCCTACTTTATGACTTTTAGTTCATGTGTAAAGATTCAGTTCTTTGTTACAGGCTCCCAAATGATGGCAAGCAGGTTGTGGTTACTATAAATGAGGCAACATTAGAATACAGCAAACGTAACGAGGGAGACAAATCACATCAGCGTTTAGACAATCCAAAGGGGTCGAAATCTCCAATCAACCCTCTGAGCGCCCGTGATGGCCCAAGGCCCAAAGCTAATGCTTCACACATTTATGAGAACACCAGCCCTCCTCCAATTCCTTGCCATGGCTATGGGAGTTTATAGTGTTTAACAGCCAGGATAAATAATGGTTACTGCTCTCTGTTCCTTAATGTTGATATATCTCTGCAACAGGACAGGTGCTGCAGCTTTTGGTTCCTTGGATCTCAGCAATTAATCTAAGTGTCATGTGATGAACTCGGACGAGACTCCGACCCAAAAGACATGAATAATACAACACATTAAATCTCACTTTAACGACTCCAAACCTTGAGGAAAACTGCAAAAGGCCATAAATTGAGATGCTAATAACAAGCATCCAAGTATAAGTTCTCTGTCTAATGTTGAACTTGTGTGGGAAGATATTGACCATATGTGATTCATTTGCACGGGTATGTTTCAATTAATCATAGCCGGGGTGGCAGACGCCAACATTCGGCCTTGTGCCACCTGAGGAAGAATTATCTCCTCTAGCCTGACCCAATGGTAAATAATTAGAGCAGAAACCGATCCCCCTCATTAATATAGCTTACATTAGCATCATTCATTGGCCTAGTTACTCTGGCAGCCAGAGGTGTGCGAAGAAGAGCGATGGGCCAACTGAAAAGATTCACATCTGGCAAAGAAAAGAGAGTTTCTACTTTCTACCACTGCTGCTACATTTGGCAGAGTGGATGTCTGACAGAGGCGGAACTGATTTCATATTTCTCAATGACTGCGGCAGCATAGAAGGGGAACAAAGAAGGATGCAGGTCTGAAATCGGCAAATGGACCAGCAGAATGAGAGGTCTTTTCTGCCTCATTGATGCCATATGGAATAATGAAAGTTACACAGAACGTAACAGGTTTCTGTGGATCTTTGACACCGATGATTAAGCGAAACTACCCCTCTCATTGCACATTGACTCATCAGAGTTAAGTACGGATAATGATGACAGATGATCCCAATTATGGGGGTGGTAAATATTAGGTTACTTCACAACTGGACCAAAAAAACTCTCTTCGTACAGTCCCTTTAAAAATAATTAAACACCTCAAGGACACTCATTAGGTCTTGTTCGGTTGTATCCCCATTAGGGGAGAGAGTGAGCGTAGGGTGTGTTAAAATATTTGCAAGGTGGTCTTTGTTCCACAATGGCATGTGTAGTCATTAACAGTCTCTTCCTGTCTGTGTGGTAATGTTCGAAGAACAGCCAGGCTCCCAGGCATGACTCTGATGAGATGGAGAGCGAGCAGCCCCCCTTCCATCACCAGCCCGAGCCCCCTTCTCAACCAGGGCTGTCTCAGATTCACTGGAGTGTAGCAAGTACTGGCACTGGCCATCTGGGTCAGCCCTCCAGAATGAACTCAATGATAATGCCAATCTTCAGCATGACAAATGGTCGACTCGGACTGTGAGTCGCACATCTCAGCTCTCACTTTCTCGAGCTAGGCGTCAGTGAGCCTGGTCCTTGCGCCTGTAATAAGCTACTCGTTCTCTGATATGCTTATTCAAAGAATGCTTTATGATATTTAACTATTATATTCAGTCATACATGCAAATGCATACATTTACACATACATACACATGAAAAATGTTAGGCCAGTACAAATATTTTTCAAAAATTTTTCTTACATTCCGTATTAAAAGTTTGAACTCTGAGATGTACAGTGGGGTCCAATATTGGGATTTTTGTGTAGACATCCATTTTGTCCATATTAGATTTCTTCCATATTATGATGCTTTCAGCTCTGTGATTGGTGGTCCAGCTGTAAAATTACAGAGGGCCAATCGATAGCAAGTCAATGAGAGACGAGTTTCAAATGACAGAAAAATTTACTATTGTCCTTCTAAATGGGTCTTGTAACTAAGACAATGTCCGAAATTCCCCCAATACCCTTAAATAGAGCACTATTTGAGGTGGCAGCCATTTGTAGTGGTGTCCAAAACCATTGTGGACTTTATCGAGTGCACTCATTTAATCCCATAATGCACCACAATAATGAGTGTACAACCGATGTACGCTCAATGGCTAGAGAATACCCATGATGCACCGTGAGAGTTGCACGTCGAATGAATTCCCACGTCTCGCCTGACGATGAATCTGCAGCTGAATCATCCATCCATTTGTTTTTTTGTTTTTTCAAACCACTGGTCCAATAAGGCTACAGTGTATCATACAGGTAGAAATTCCTTTTTACTTGATTATTAAATTGTTTAATTAAAGGTGTCATCGGATGCAAAATTAACTTTTATATGGTGTTTGCATATAAATGTGTCTTTGCAGTGTGTGGACACAACCACCAAACAATGAAAAAAATCCATTCTCTCCTTTTTGTTAATCCTCAAAAAGCCTAAACACTCTCAATAATCAAGCCGTTTGGATTTTCTGAGCAATATTATGTCATATTGCTCAGACTCCGCCCAAGACCACTGACGGACTGTCCCGTATTAGCATATTTCCGCCCTCAGCCATTTGTATACTGTCCGCCAAGGCAGCACTTTATGTGTCTTGTGTCGACACCCCCCATGGAAGAGAGGGGTGGGGTCAGCAGTTGCTCATTATCATTTAAAGAGACATGTACCGAAACATGTCGCTGTGAACAGAGCTGTTTTTAAGGAGGTAAAAAGGGTGTGGTTTTACACAACCATTGAGGAATTTTAACCAAAGTATGTTACAAACTTTACATGAAGACCCTAAAGAATCATACCAACTTGTGGAAAATGGGCATCCGATGACCCCTTTTAAGTTTATACATGCTAGTTTCCATGACAGAGTTTTAGATAAATCTTTTCATTACTACTGGAGCTGTCAAGTTTTTAAAGAAAATCTGAAGTTAATCGGAAAAGGAAGACCTTCACCAGAGCTTATTTTATTGTGCAGAAAGCAAAGCTTTTTAAAGCATTTCAACCCCAGCAATTATAAGCGATACCCCTTGATGACAGCATCAATCAAGAAGCTAAAGCTTTACAGATTTGTGCAGATTAGCAAACAGAATTGTTTGCTGTTTGGGTAAGTTATTTAAAATCTAATAGGTTATGTGACTGATTTTATATTGGCTGCCGCTGCCACTGTTTTATATGTTAAGCTTTATTTGAGAAAAGAGTTATTTTGCAGAATTACTGGTCAGTCTGGGGTACCAAAGTGCTGTACATGAGAATAACAAAAATAAACAAATGCATGCAACCAAAAATACAAACAATTTACAACACATTATTAAAAGCTAAGGAAAATAAATATGTTTTTAACACCCTCTGAAATGATCCTTGAGTAGGATATGTTTTTGAGGACAATGGGAGCTCATTCCAGAGTCTAGGAGCCGCCACAGAATTTCAAGCGCGATCGAGGGTGCGTCAGACACAGCTGATCATTGGAGCGAAGAGATCTCATAGGTTAATATAAACTAATTAAATCAGAGATATACTCTGGTGCTAAGCCATTGAGAGATTTGAAAACATATAATAACACTTTAGACTGGATTCTGTATCGAATCGGTAACCAATGTAATGAAATCAGTACAGGAGTAATATGTTCTCTTTTTTTGGTGCCAGTTAAAAGCAGCTGGGTTCTGATCCAGCTGCAGGCGAGAGAGGGAGGCTTGACTCACACCCGGGTACAAAGCGTTACAATAATCCAAACGAGAAGACACACAGACATGAACAACCTTCTCCAGATCATTGAAAGAGAATAATTCTGCATAACAGTAAAAAAAAAAAAAAGATACAAAAAAACAATACGATCTGTTACATACATGCCAGTCTAATGATTTACTATCAACATATGCAGAAGTGTCTGTCGCTATAATGTGCTTTGGTCTGAGTGCTGTCATGATGCGTGATCTTTTTTTTTCTCTGTAAGGCTGCTTTGAAACGGAATATATTATACAAATACAATATATACAAATATAGTGCTATACAAATGTAGATAGATAGATAGATAGATAGATAGATAGATAGATAGATAGATAGATAGATAGATAGATAGATAGATAGATAGATAGATAGATAGATAGATAGATAGATAGATAGATAGATAGATAGATAGATAGATAGATAGATAGATAGATAGATAGATAGATAGATAGATAGATAGATAGATAGATAGATAGATAGATAGATAGATAGATAGATAGATAGATAGATAGATAGATAGATAGATAGATAGATAGATAGATAGATAGATAGATAGATAGATAGATAGATAGATAGATAGATAGATAGATAGATAGATAGATAGATAGATAGATAGATAGATAGATAGATAGATAGATAGATTGATTGATTCAGTTCCAAGTTCAGTTGATCTAAGGGACCGGGCAGGGCGGTAAGAGTAAAGTAGATCAGATAGATATGGAGGTGCAAGACCATTTAATGCCTTAAACATTAGAAGTAATACCTTAAAGTGAATATGTGATGACACGGGTAGCCAGTCAAGGTCATATGAAGCAGAAGAGTATGTGAGCAGAACGCCTGGTGGAGGTGAGAACTCCTGAGTTGCTGCTGCTGAGTTTTGAACATACTGTAATCTTGCAATAAGTTTTTTGGCCAGACCAAGAAATAGAGCATTAAAATAATCCAGACGTGATGTGATTAATGCATGAATTAAGGTTTCAGCATCAGCTAAAGTGAGAGAAGATCGAAGATGTGCAATATTACAAAAATGGAAAAAAGAGTTTTTAACAAGAGAAGAAATATGAGAGCCAAAGGATAGAGTTGAGCCGATTAAGACACCAAGGTTACAAATAGATGACGAAGGCTTCACATGAACTCCATCAATATCAAAGGACAGGTCCATCCTTTTGACTGAGGCAGCAGAGCCAATCTGGATATATATATAGAGATGATAAACAATTGTGGGCCAAGAACTGAACCTTGAGGAACACCCTGTGTAAGCGAAGCAGTGGCAGATCTATACCCTTGTATGGTGATATAGTACTTTCTGTCGCTGATGTAAGAAATGAGCCAGGAAAGAGCGGAACCAGTGATGCCGATATCAAAAAGCCGAGAGATCAGTATTTCTTGGCAAACTGTGTCAAATGCAGCGCTTCAATCGAATCCATGGACAAAAGAATGTCATTAACCACCCGAAGAACAGCAGTTTCAGTGCTATGAGATGGGCGAAATCTTGACTGAAAAGGTTCAAAAAGACCATTAACATCTAAATATGATCGCAATTGCGAAGCCACAACCTTTTCAAGGATTTTGCTTAAGAATGTTAAATTAGATATTGGCCTGTAATTGTCCATGTTTAGATGGTCAAGGCCTGTTTTTTTAAAAATGGGGGTCATCGCAGCCATTTTTAATTCTGCTAGGACAATGGCGGAAGCCAAACTACAGTTTATCATATGTGTTATAAAGGGTGCAACCTCGAGGACACACATCTTAAGCAAAACACTAGGTGTAGGATCAAGCCAGCAGGATGTGGAATTAGACAATTAGATCACTTATGAGAGTAAAAGCAGAGAGAGAGTTTGTTGAGTGAGCTGAATCAGATAACATCAAATGAACATTTGAGTCACTTGTATGAGAGGTGTCTTTGGTGATGGATTCGTGATGGATTCAGTGATTGATTTCAATTTGTCTGAAAAGGATTGGAAAAAGCTATTCACAAGCAACCCAGAGCCCGAAATAACATGTTGTGGTGGATTAGTGAGTTTGTTAACCATAGCAAAGAGTGATTTGGGCCTGCACATGGAATTCTTCATGGTAGATGAGAAATAAGAGGATCTTGCATCGTTGAGGGCTGTACGGTAGTTGACCAAATGTTCTTTAAAAGCCAGAGAGTGCGCAATGAGACCAGTTTTCCTGTATAGTCTTTCTAGGCAGCGACCCTCGGTTTTCATCGTTCGAAGTTCAGGAGTGAACCAAGGTGAGGCACGAGTAGATGGAACCAGTCTAGTTTTAACAGGAGCATGCCTCTCAAGTATTTGAGAAAAAGCATTATTGTAAATACAGCAGATTTCTGACTTATTGAAACAGAGAAAGAAGATGGATTCACAGAATTGATTTTACAATAGGTGAGCATTTTTCTTCAGTGGTGATATAGATATTGGAAAACTAAAACTAAAGTTTATAAGTTTGTGATCTGAGAAAGCAAAATCAGAGCCACTAACAAGAATATTATATAAGCCAGATGTACATACTGTATGAGATCCAGTATATGACCCCTGGAGTGAGTAGCAAAAGTTACATGTTGAGTTAAGTTGAAACATCAATTCTTTGCATTGTGCAGTGTTTCCATGTACTGTATATTAAAATCACCAAGCAAAATAACAGATGACTACCACAGACAAGAGTAAGTAACTCAACTAATCTCAGAAAAAAAGTCAGAGGGACATTTTGGAGGTCGGTAAATTAAGATTACAGCCAGTGACGTTTGGCCAGTCATTTTCAGCACTAGGTATTCAAATGCTGCAACATCATGAAACTCGATCTTGGATATTTTAATAGTCTCACGGCAAACTACAGCCAGCCCTCCACCTCTACGATTAAGACGCGGTTGAGAGAAATAGTTGTAATAGATGTACCCAGGTGGTGTTAAAAGGTTCAAGTTGAAAAGGTCATTAGGCACCTGCCAGGTTTCCAAGTTTGTGTCAATGATGTCAATTATGTCATTCAACACTGATGCTTTATCAGTTAAAGAACAAGCGTTCAACAGCGCACATCGCAAGTCTGAAGATGCGCGTCATCAGGTTCCGAGGTCGGGATCAAAACGCAATGATCTTAGATTTCCAAAGTTGATAAGTCGATTTTCCTGCTGTGTTTTACCTGAAGCACGGGTGTTGGTACAGACAACCAGAATATTATTTGAAGACAAGCAGTGATAAATCCGAAGTTTCTTTCACGAACGGTGTATGTAGCGAGGTCAGCGTAAAACTCCAAGTTGTTCACACCATTTATAAGTGTCTGGAGCCAAGTGGAAAGATCCTTTTGTTTTAATGTTCTGAGTTGAGCAGCAGAAGATTTTAAAGCCATCTCGGGAAAAGTAGATAGACAGATAGATGGACAGATGGATAGATAGATAGATTGGATAGACAGATAGATGGACAGATGGATAGATAGATAGATTGGATAGAACAACATTGTCATGAAGGTGTTTGCCTGGTCTTCAACAATGTTTAGGTAAGTTGCACCTGTCAAATTTACGTCCACATGAATGGCCGGACCTAGGGTTTCCAAGCAGAACATTGCCTAGAGCATCACACTCTCTCCATCGTCCCACAGTGCATCCTGGTGCCATCACTTCCCCAAGTAAATGGTGCACACATACACAGTCGTCCCCATGATGTAAAATGAACCAGGCAACCTTCTTCCACTGCTCTAAGGTCTAGTTTCGACACTCACGTGCCCATTGTAGAAGCTTTTGGTGGTGGACAGGGGTCATCATAGGCCCTCTGATTGGTCACTGATTGCAGCACAATATGAAAAGGATTATTTAGTATAATCGAGCACACCTATAGTCAAAAACATTTACACCATGTATTTAAATCAAGTCCTTTTTCTATATCAAAACGAAAAAAAAAAGAAAGAAGCTATATACAACTTCATCACCTCCCACTGCTGCCTATGACAAGTCTTCCTTTGACTATCTGTTTGCCGTTCACAGCTCCTGCAGCCGGAGATGCATGAAGAGGGGCAGCTATCTGCTACAACACACCGCAGAGTTGGCTTTTTCTGTTGTCCTGCTAATTTGCTTCAAGCTGGGAGAAGTGCTGATTAAATAACTCGGCTGGTGATTGAACGTGCATTTGGCCACACCACTTCTCAGCTCCATGGCTCTGACAAACATGTTTGTTTTTCTCCCTAACTCGAGTAGCTTAATGTGTTCTCTGTGTTCTTTTTGTTTCTTAATAGAGAGACACAGAAAAAAAAGAGGCTTTGTATTTGACTACGAGTCTGTCATTGACCTCCCTTGGCTAACTGGTACTGCAGCTACCTCAAAGAGTAAACTTTAAAGTTTCAAATATTCCCTTAGCTTAAAAAACACATTTTATAGCATTCACTCTCAAAAACTATTCATTGCCTTACGATCCAATTATAGTGTATTTTGTGTTCTAACAAAAAGTTAGGTCAAATAAAGTTAGCATATTCTTCCCTATATAAGCACTAGCCTGCAGCTTATAGGTAATGTTACCTGTTTGTAGGAGGATTTCTTGGTATAAGCACAAAATAATGAGACACCATTGCCAGAACTCTGCAAAATGTAGTGAATATGTTATTTTTATATTTATTTATTTGTTTGTTTTCCTCTCTCCAGTGGGGCAGGCATCTGTTTCAAGCTTTCATCAGCATAATCTTGTCTGATATAAGCACTACCCAGGCTGCATTCATTTGTGGATGCATATCATGACATAATTTAATTAATGTCCAATGAATTTAATGAATTGAAATTTAGCATTTTGTAGACAGAGTTCGTGTCAGAAAAATCAACAGCTGTTGAGAATGCATGATCAGGACTAAGAAACCGAACACAACTTCAAATAGAAAAAGAAAGACAGCAGATACAAATAATGTTCAATAAGAAACATAATATAAATAATTTGGTGTGGTTGTGGGGTTGTGTGCATTCTTTGATATCCAATTTGTGTTCAAAAGGCTGCTGTCTATGATTATCATGATTGGTTGGAAGTCCCAAAGTCTCTGCTGTCATCTGTGACTAATACATTTAAATTGATAAGAAATTGATCAGGCTTGCCTTAATCAGGCTGTTGCGATTCTTATCCATAAGCTATCAATTATGCTATCCTCTCATCATCTACAGGTTTCCTCATATCATCTGCCATTGATTGGGTAAACATAACTGTAACTAAATAGCTGTAACTAAATAGCAGAAAGCCAATAATCCTAGTACAGAATTTGTCTGATGTATCATGTGAGGCATAAAGCATCAAAAGATTAAAGGACTGATCTTAAGATTCAAGAGAGCAGATTCATGTCTGTGTGCTTTATGTCAGTAAGAACAAATCGGTATTGGTTTGATGGTTCATTAAAGGGGCGTGCGTATCCTTTGCCTTTGCTCTGAGGGAAGAGGCGGTTCGTGTTTGAACCACAGAAGGAAACGAGTTACTGATCTTTCATTGCTCACTAGATCGAGATCACTCTCGCCTCTCATGACCCATTCACAGAAAACTTTTCTTTGCAAAAGGATTGCAGTCAGGAAAAAAACAACTTTCGGGTAAAATATCTTTAGATTTTTTTTTTTTTTTTTTTTTTTTCATCTTATGGCACCATTTGAATAAATCATGATAGCTGATGAAGCTGAACCCTTATTATGTGAGTGTTTCATCTCAGCATGTGGCCTTTGCTTTCTCCAACTCTTATGCACTTGAAGAGCACTTGATAACACTTCCGATTCACAGCCTTCCGATTGAGAAACACCCTTCCACTTCCAGCTCAATTTGTTCGGTGTTCACTCAGCTCCAGGACCTCTCCTGGTTTACCACTTCCCACTCCCTGCTCACTCCCTGTTGAGTGAAACCAACCTGATCTCCTGACAAAACTTAAGTATTTTCATATAAATAACAACAATCTGATTTGTACAGATATGAAAGATTTTTAGAAGAAAAAAAAAAGTAAGCATGAAGCTCCCTAAACCTAGTTGTAAGTGGGGTGTAAGAACATTGAACAAAATGGAGAGGGTGCTCACTGCAGAGCCAATGGGTGGAGCTTGATGTCCAGCTTCCCCTCACTGGATGTAATGGGTGGAGCTTGCCATAACCTAATTTTAACCTTTCCCTATCCCTAAACCTAATCAGCTTAAGCTCCACCCATTAGGTCCACAGAGATGGAGTTAGACTGGGTCAAGCTCCAATCATGGCGTCCAGAGAGGGAGAGCTGCATGCCATTTGGCTCTGCAGTGGGCTTCACTTGACAAAAACGCACAAATGGAATCATATGAATTCATTCAAAATTAGCAACCAATTTTTGAACAATTCTGTAAGATTCTGTTGGAGATACCCAGCTCCAAATAATCAAGGGCCTGTATAATAGGCTACCATAAACAAGCAAGGAGAGATAGAAAACAACAATACCCTGCCTTTCAAAAACTCGAAAATAGGGCTGCACAATTATGACACAATAATTATTATTTTATAACAAACTAACTGAATGATCAAATCTTAAGTGGACGTTATTGATAATGAAACTAATATTTAGGCTTGCAGACTAATTTAATTCGCAGCTAGTTGCACTTGCATTGCTCAACGAACAGGTCAGTGATTGGTTGCAATACTCAACGCTGCAAAAACGCTCTGTAAACAGAAAACTATGACAAACTGGGAGTAGATTTAAACTGTAATTCTGTAATTGTAACTTCAACCATGATATTGCATATTTGTCGATTAATTGCGTAAATATATTAGGAAATACTACTACAAAAAAAAGTAGGCTATTAAATAGCCTATGACAAATTCAATACAAAAACGAAATAAATTCATAATTGCAATACAGAGCAAACCATAAATGAATTGGAAGCACAACAGAAAGCAAAAAAAAAAGAGAGAGAATGAGAGAGAGAGAGAGAGAGAGAGAGAGAGAGAGAGAGAGAGAGAGAGAGAGAGAGAGAGAGAGAGAGAGAGAGAACGCTAATCAAATGAATTCATTACTGCAATTCCTCCCGTAGGTTCAAAAGGGAAACGGCTATCAGTGTACTTGGAATAAACAATCAGATGTAACCAATTATGGTAGATGAATTAGACTTCAATCAAGAAGTATAACATCTTTGGTTGTGATATACACCAGTGAGAGGAGTGTGAGTGAGAGAGTGAGAGAGAGAGAGAGAGAGAGAGAGAGAGAGAGAGAGAGAGAGAGAGAGAGAGAGAGAGAGAGAGAGAGAGAGAGAGAGAGAGAGAGAGAGAGAGAGAGAGAGAGAGAGAGAGAGAGAGAGAGTCCAGCGCGCCCAGGGCATTTGGTAAGGGAAGCGCGGCACTCGGGAGCGCATCATCGCGGGATTGAAGCAGCGGCTTTCGGACGCATCATGTTGCGCAGACACTTCAAATCCTCCCCAGGACCAGCCGCTCGACAAAATGTATCTTTTTAAACCACTCGGACTAAAGGATCGTCGGGCTGACTCTTTTAGGTGTCTGGAATTATTTTTTAGTCTAACTGGGAGATGTTTATTCTGAGAACTCATACTGGAGAAGAGACTAGAAGGCTTTAAAAATGATGTCCGGATGGGTCGAAGCCTCTTCAGAAAAGGTAAGGACTAAAAACACGTTTAGACATTAAAGACACGTTCGTGTTTCCATACAAATCAAATCAATTGCGCTCTTGCGTGAAACTTCTTGTATAACTGCGGTTATAACTGCCATTCCTTATGCACGGTAAAAATACTCTTTAAAGTTGGTTAAAAAATAACAATACAAAAAAATGGAACGTGTGGTTGCCAGAAATCTACTGAATGTTTTAGGCATTACGGAATGGCATTCGGTGCCTTTATATTTAACAGTTCACGACTGTATAGCCTCTGCCATTTACTTTTTAATGCTAATATATTAGCCTATATCGACTGCTAAAATCTGCAATGTAAGTTAAAATATACTGAGTACTATAATAATAAAGGTTGAGCAATAAAGCCACGATTAATTAAAGTTAAACAAATGGCCTCATGACTAATAAATATGCATAAACAGTACACATATTCATGAATATGTGTACTGTCTCATCAATCTGATATACTTCCATTGGATAGCTTAAATTGAACCAGTTAATAGTAAATTACAATAATAATTATATAGTATAGTACACTAATTTTTTATTGAGTGGCAAATGTTCTGTCAAACACAAATTCCCCCACATATAGGAAGAGAAAGGGGTAAATCAGAACATTTCAGAAGCGTGTTTATAACAGTGAGATGTAAAGCACTTCCATGTGTGATTTTTCCATGGGTGCATAACCATACCGCTGCTTAAATCTGTTGTATCCTCTCTGCACTTGAGACTTTTTTTCTTAGAGTAATATAATGAACAAAACCTGAGCACCATGGTATAATGATAGTTTATCTCCTAGATCAAAATAGCCAACTAGTAAGTAATGGCTGGAGTGAAGAAATGGCCTTCACTATTAAATTAGACCTTGGTCGGTTAAATCCTAACTCTACATAATAATAAATGAAAAAAAGCCTGCAAGATAATTTTTCTGTGCTAAGATTTTACAAGACTAGGATATAATACACTACTTCCTCACAAGAGAAGATACAACATGTTAGAATAGAATAGAATAGAATAGAATAGAATAGAATAGAATAGAATAGAATAGAATAGAATAGAAGTTTTACGTACATACAGCAAGGCTATTTGAAACTGTATTGTACAAGAGACTCCTGTGGTCCTGGTAAACCCTACATTACAAAGATGGCAATATCTGAAATCCTTGTCTTTGTGGGGACAGTTTTTGGTCCCCTTAAGGAAAACAATGTATAAATCATACTAAGATGTTTTTTGAACATCTAAAAATTTAGAATTTTTTATGTGATGGGTAGGTCTAGGGTTAGGGTATATAATATACAGTTTGTAAAGTATAAAAATCATTATATATATGGAAAGTCCCCATAAAACATGAAAACCAAATGTGTGTGTGTGTGTGTGTGAGAGAGAGAGAGAAAGAGAAAAATCGCATGTGCAAAATATGTGTAAGAAAATAGAATAATATATACAATATATTGCAAAAGCATTACAGAACGATATAGACTACACAATACAGTACACAAACTGCAGACAGATAATAGATGGGTAGGTGAGGACATGTGAGGCCTCAATGAAGACTGACAGGTAAAAATGCAAAGATGATATTCAATATGGCTACAACCAAACGGATTTCTGAAATTCAGTATAATGAGCAAGGCTGTTTTTCTTTCCTGTTCAAGCTCATGCACTCCACACCGATTTAATAGAGCAGTTCTCACTGTCCCCAGGTTCAGAATCATTATTACTGAGAGGAGAACTCTGTGCCAGAGCATTGGAGAACAGACCTGTCCATCATCGAGGCATTTGACATATTAAACACCTCAGTGACCTTTTCAAGTCTGAGAGCGCAGAGATGCTGATGTCGCCAGTCACAATACTCTCTCCTCATGAAGACCAAGTGTGGAGCAGTGTCCTGTTTTATTGTTAGCTGTTATTTCTTTCTTTTTTCATATCTCTTTTTCTTAATATTTACTATGTAAACATTTCAAACTCTAAATTCTGATTGGATGAGCCACATTTACACATTCAATATTATTATTAATGGTGCAAGTTGCCATGTTGCTTGGCAAACGTAAACATTCCACAGTCAAGGTACTGAATTATATTAGGTACTTAAGAGGAAAAATTGTTTCCTCTGAGAATTATTATAATAATACATTTAACTCTTTATTGAACTATAAAGATTGAAACAGTGTATTTAATCATAGTGATGTTGCAATAATCCCACTCGAATATGTGTGTAACAGTGATTTTGCCACAAGTAAGGAGATTGGGTATGGTAAATAAAAAATAAAAATCACTGTAACCCACAAATCTAAGTGGATTATTGCTTGTTTAAGTTAATGCAAAAGAGTAACTGAAATAATGTGTTATTTGACTTGAATGCTATTAAAACCTCATTTTTGTGACACACATGTTTTCCTTTCAGAAAGTAAAACATGCAGATACTAAGAGTTTTGACATTAAAATAACATCTCATTTATTTTTATTTTCTGTTAAAATAGGTAAGTGGCTCAAAATGCTCCCTGTGAGGAAGGTCGTGCCTTACGGGAATCGTCCAGCTGCGACGAGAGAGGAGGTCATCTCCGATGAGCCCTCCATACTCGCTGCTCTGGCCCACACACTTTGAAATCGTCCCTCCCGAAACTCAGAGTGACAATGTGATGAGCTCTGCTATCATTTCCAGCTCGAGCATGGACGGAGGGATGAGAGGGAGTCGCACGAGTTAATGAGACTATTGCTCTTGTGTTGGGGAGCTTAGGACAGGCAATTACAGGAGGATTACCCAGCGACTTCAACATCGCATACTCTCCACCGAGGCAAGCTTCTAAGAACTCCAGTGTGGTGGATTTTATTATTTATTATTTTTCACCCTTTTTAATTACGTGCACTGTTGTTGTCAAAAAGTTTGCAAGGTCTTACAAAATGGAGGTACAGATCCGAATGTGGAATAAAGACCTGCCAACTTTGATCAGCCCGTGGATACCGATACTTCTGGGTCTTCACATGCATTTCTCTTGGGCCACAACCTGTCCAGAGGAGTGCCGGTGTGACAGGACCTTTGTTTACTGCAACGAGAGGAGTCTAATGTCAGTGCCTCTGGGGCTAGGAGAGGGTTATAAGACCCTCTACCTCCACAACAATCAAATCAACAATGCTGGATTTCCCTTGGAAATGCACAACGTTGCCTCTGTGGAGACGGTGTATCTCTATGGCAACCAGCTTGACGAATTCCCTGTCAATCTTCCCAAAAATGTGCGGGTGCTCCACCTGCAGGAGAATAACATTCAGACAGTGTCCCGGGCCGCCCTCGCACAGCTGCTACGCCTGGAGGAGCTCTATCTGGATGACAACTCCATCTCCACCGTGGGTGTGGAGGAGGGGGCCTTCAGGGAGGCCATCAGTCTCAAGACCCTTTTCCTCACCAAGAACCACCTGAGCAGCGTCCCCATCGGGCTCCCCGAGGAGCTGAGAGAGCTGCGGTTGGACGAGAACCGCATTGCAATTATAGCCGAGGATGCGTTTGAGAATGTGACGGGCCTCGAACGCCTCCTCCTGGATGGGAACCTACTCACGGATGAGGGCATCGCCCCCGAGGCTCTCCAGACCCTCGTAAATCTCAAAACGCTGTCGATGGCGCGCAACTCCCTCACAGTTCCTCCTCCTTATCTGCCTGCCGAGTTTCTAGTCAAGCTCAACTTGCAGGATAATCAGATGAATGAGATTCCTTTGACAGCCTTTCGTGGCCTTCATCGCTTGGAGAGACTGGATATTTCAAACAACCAGCTGCAGTCTCTCACACAGGGGGTCTTTGACGGCCTCCACGGCCTGAGACAGCTCACTGTTCGAAACAACCTTTGGCTCTGTGACTGCAACATTAAATGGGTCATACTGTGGTTAAAGTCCCTGCCAGCTACCCTCAATGTCCGTGGCTTCATGTGCCAGAAACCAGAGAGGGTACGTGGCATGGTAATCAGAGAGCTAACCCTGGAGCTCATCCAGTGTCCTAACAGCACCGCCACAGTCCCACAGCCCACACTGCTCTCTGCCTCCACCGCTGAGTCAGCCACTCAAACGGCCTTCACACCCGCACGCTCTCGGCCTACACCCACCCCTTCGCCTCTCACACTTCTCCCACCAAATGCAGGCGAAGACAGGGAACAGAGGACGAACGACCCGGTCGGCCCGAGGCAGGAGTTGCTGCGCGTTTCCTTTGCGGTGCTAAACAGTTCATGCATTCAGGTAAGCTGGGTATCGACATTCGCCGTCACAGCCTATAAGGTGACCTGGGTCAAGCTGGGTCACAGTTTGATAACAGGCCCCATGCAGGAGTCACTTGTGGAGGGCGAACGTGGAGGAATCGCACTGGCAAACCTGGAGCCCAAGTCCACCTATCGTATTTGCATAGATCCACTGGACGCGTTCAACAGTTACCACCCAGGAGATGATACGATTTGCTCGGAGGTGATGACAAAGTCCACTTCCTTTGACTCTGGTGATAACACCACTGGCCCCGAGCAGGCGACCCAGCAGGACCCCAGCTCGCCTTTCCTACTGGCTGGCCTGATTGGCGGGGCAGTGCTTGTGGTTCTGGTGGTCCTGTTGAGCATATTCTGCTGGCACATGCACAAGAAGGAAAGGTCAGATTCGTCAAAATGGAAATACAGTCGAGGGAGAAGAAAAGACGACTACTGCGAAGCAGGGACTAAAAAGGATAACTCTATTCTGGAAATGACTGAGACTAGCTTTCAGATAGTTTCTTTGAATAATGAACAGCTGCTCAAGGGGGACTTTCGCATTCAACCGATTTACACCCCTAATGGGGGTGTTGGATACACAGACTCTCAAAGGAGAAACAATAGCACAGCGTACTGCAAAAACAGTGTTCCAGAATCTGATACATGCCATAAATGAGGATTTTAAACAGATAACGTCCTTTGTATTTAGATCTGACTCTTAAACGCACTGTATTTCAAAAGACAGGCTGTAAAATATGTAATTTATATTCTGAACAATATCGCCTTCTTTTTTTATCGCTTAGTAAAACTAAAATGATTTATGAATATTTACTTTCTATGTTCTGTTTCTACAATTTAAGCTCATAAAAATAATTGTAAGTGGATCTTAGCAATCTGCAATCTTTAAGCACAAATGAATGTCAAGTGCCCATTTTTTTTATAATTTACTTATAAGTTATTAGTTGGAAATGAAGGAATGGAAGGACAGTGTGTTTGTTTAAAGGTTTAAAGGAGTGAGGATGAGAAGGCAGTTCTCACTATCACCACACGGTGGCATCTGTTTTCATCACCACTATTAGTTTGAGATTTCAAGCTATACTCTTTGATCCAGCATCTCACATATTTACGTAACAGCTCAGTTCACAAGGACCGAACACTGACAGTTCCTGCCAAACAGCTGAAAACAAACCTTGGTTGATACAGGACTAGAATGATATTAGGAAATTCAGCATCAGGGTTGATTTCCTCAGCAGTCTTCCTGTGCAGGGATATAAAACATTGTAACAGCTCTCTCACACTGCAGCAGATCTGCTACAAGGAGCAAAATATCTAAACAATAGAATATTTAGACAGTAGTTAGTGCTGTAATTCAATGTTTGCATAAGAATAGCCTAATGTTAAGGCGATACAAAGGCTACATTTGCTTGTGTACAGCATACATTTTGGTAAGAAAGGTCTTTACAAATACAAAGTCAAGTCAACATGTTACAGGCAGTGTTGGGCAAGTTACTCTAAAAAGTAATTAATTACATATTGAACAGTGTAATTAGATTACTGTACTAATCAATCTCTCTTAAAAAGTACTGCATAAAAACTGCCCGACGGTCGACCGTCGGCTTGGTGCGTTCCAGGCTTTAGGCATGTTACTTTGTAATTTGTTTCCCAGCTTTCGCACCCCCACTACACTCTCCAGCAGCAAGTGAAGATTGCAGCATTATAATGGCTTTGAAATGAGATCTTCTCAGAGCTCTGAGCAGGTGTCAATGAGCCATAGCACAGCAATAAACAAGACTCTAGAGCTAATACTACCACTGACCAGTTTTACGACAACTCTTCGCCTGGTCTGGCCCATTTTCTACATGCAAGCCATTTTCCACATGAACATATGATGCTATACATGCAGTTCTCTCTTTATGGCTAAAGTGCTTATAACATTCATGATATGTATGCATGAAGCAATTTACAAGCACTCATAACTGGCATAATGATTGGCTCATTGATCAGTGTGTCATGCGTGTGATTGATCAGTAATCTTCTCAAACATGTTTTCCTCTGTTTAAAAAATAGGTAACATTTTACAATAAGGGTCCATTTGTTAACTTTAGTTAATGCATTAGGTATCACAAACTAACAAACAAAAATGTGTTTTATATCATCTATAAAACAAAGGTTAAAATGCTAATTAATAGGCTATAACTTGAAACATCAAAAATGTACTGGATTGAATACATTTGGTAAAAGTAGTATGCACTGTCTGTGCATGATACCTAGAGTTGAAATGATTTATTAATCCATATTTTCACAACAATCGATAAGTGACACACTAGATGACTGCAGTTGCGTTTTTTTTGTTTGTACAAAGCAAGCGAGAGCGAATCCGTGGTGTGATACAACAGACATAAAAGCCGATTCTTATACAGCATTGCCACAGATGACAGTAATTATGAGTAAGAATCAGAGTTTTGAAAGCTGCGAGTGAACAATCAAGTTCACATATTTCAGAGACACGAGACCTTTTGCGCCAGAGAAACAAGCGCACAGTCATCTTTAGAATTTTGTCTTTGAACTTCAGTTTTTGCGGGAGCTATGTATATTTCTATGGCATTGCTGTTGAAGAGTATTTAGCTGGTGAAGTGGATTTACTTATTGTAGAGTTCACAAAAGTTATCACGAGCACTGTAATGTCTGAAGCGGATGTCATAACAAACGTCAATAGACCGGTAAGATTTGAAAACAATTCATAAATCTGTAAGATCTTACATTCATGCTGTGGAAATACAAACCAAAAGACAGAAGACAATAAGCACAGTGCTGAAACGGGGCGGGGCTACAAAAGGTCTATAGAGTGGTGCAAGGATGACGTATTTTTGTAGGCCAACCCGGAAGTTAGCATCACCTTGGTTCCCTCAACAAAAAACCCAATAGGATTTTGGATTTTTACAGCTTATGATTCTTACACGTTTCGTTCATTGTGATAATTTACCCAAATAAACACAACTTTTATGAATTCTGAAGCCTAAATACATTCGGCAGAAATAAAAAGCTAAACGAAGGCTATAAACAAACTACACCACAGTCGCTTGACTTCAACGTCACCATCACTGAGCTTCCAACAACTCTTTCAGTCTTTGTTTAAAAAAAAAAAAATCCCCGAAAGTGTGAGTTAGAGCACGATTATAAACACAATGAGGCTGTGAAAGCAGACTAGTGCATTGATGAGTTAACCTGTTCGGTGTGATGATGGGGATAAGAGATACTGATTTGAGATTAAACTGTTTTAAAATCATACCCATTTGTTATAATCCATTACAGTGTACAAAACAATCGTCTCAAAATGGCAGCTGCATGATAATTAAATAACTGTATACAAAATATAGATTTGAGTTTTAATATTTTATTAGCTCACCAAATTCAAAACTTCCACGAGGAAAACCTGTTCCTAGCAAATGCAAAGCGCTGACTTCAGTGACAGTGACAGTGATGGTGCGTTCAAGTCCTCCTGGGAAGTTTGTATTTACGAAGGGAAGTCGTGTTTACGATGTCAGGTGTGTTCAAGTCATTTCCGTCGGAGTAAGATGGCGGTGTACCTTCTCTTAATTTACTACACAAAAATACAGCAAGGATTTTTAAACTCTATAATTCTAGAAAATGATAAATAAAGAATGTGCATCAGGTGTTTTACTTTTTATGTTGTAATTTATTTATGAAGCCATAAGCGTTTCAATCACTCATTTCTGATGTGATACTTCACATAAAAACAGGGTGAGGGAAACAAAGCTACTGACATGCCCCCCCAACTCGTAAACACCAGGGCTTAAAGAAAATCGCGAGCTTCCCATTTGTAATAACGACATTGTGGTGGTGTTCATGTGCATTAAAATGTGCGTAAATACAATCTTTCCGACATGACTTGAACGCACCATAACATATGCTGCATGGCACAATTGACCAATCAGAATCAAGTATTCCAAAGAGCTGTGTAATAAAGTAGAATAAAATATGGAACTATCTTGAGCTTGTGTTCACCACAGACCTTATTTCAAGTGTAAACCAAAAACCTATAAAAAAACAAACAAACAAACAAAAAAACACCTTGACTTCAGGATGATGAAACCAGAAGAGCTAAAATGCTAACTCTATATTCCGGGTTTTGGCCAACAAAAATACATCATTCCTGCACCACTCTATAAACAATGAATATAACAAAATACATTTTATTTTAAAGTGTCACCAAAAAACTTAAATAATAATAATAATAGCAAGCACTTGAACTATTAGTGAAAATATTCAATGAAATTAAGAAATAAACTTTTCTTGGATAATCATGGTTAATCAAATATATAATACATATATTACTTAACTTTCTTTCTAAAAGGGCCTATACAATTGCATCATATGGATAGAACTAGGTTTTTTTTTTTGATGGATTGCATCATTAGTTTGGCTTCACAGTATCTGAGTAGTGCAATTTTGTGGCTAATAATTTACATGCATAAATAACACAATAAACTCACACCCGGAGCTCCTCAGCATGACCTTTCACTCTCATCAGGCAGTGTGTGTGCGAGACAGTAATTAGCCATTAAATCAGTACATCTGGGCCCTCCAGCTGTGTGGTCAGCTCTAAATGAGCTAGAGAATAAACCATCATTCTTTACCTCTCGCTGTCCCACCGGAGAGAACCAGGGAAAGGCCAGGAGTGCCGGACTGCTTTATGAGTTCAGTCACTGGGTTCAGAGCAGCATCCATTTGTAATCATAAACAAATATTGGAGAGAACCATCTGACTGCACGCTTCATTACAATCAATTCAAACGGCAATTCCATTATTATTGCTGTAGTGTCCACATGCCCATCTCTGAAAGCTATTCTCTTCACTACAGGCTTTTTTTTCTAGAACTCTAATAAAATTGTACTTAAAGGATGAATTGACAGCACTTGTGGCTAATGAAAAAAATATTTTGATGTTTCTTTAAAAAAAGCAAACATTAATCGATAAATGTTAAACACTTTTCAAGTTATAACCACCAGATGCCTTAACAACTCAAATAATATGCAAGTTAATATATATATATATATAAAAAAAAACATTTTATAACATTTAAGTAATCAAAATTATGCCACAAACGCTGTCAATTAAAGGGATCATCGGATGCAAAATTCACTTTTATATGGTGTTTGCATATAAATGTGTCTTTGCAGTGTGTGGACACAACCACCATACAATGAAAAAAATCCATTCACTCCTTATTTTTAATCCTCAAAAAGTCTAAACACTCTCAATAAATCAAGCCATTTGGATGCTCCGCCCACAACCACTGACGGACTGTCCCGTATTAGCATATTTCTGCCCTCAGCCATTTGTATATTGTCCGTCAAGGCATCACTTTATGTGTCTTGTGTCAACACCCCCCATGGAAGAGAGGGGTGGGGTGAGCAGTTGCTCATTATCATTTGAAGAGACATGTACCGAAACGGGTCGCTGTGAACAGAGCTGTTTTTGAGGAGCTAAAAAGGGTGTTGTTTTACACAACTATTGAGGAATTTTAACCAAGGTATGTTACAAACTTTACATGAAGACCCCAAAGAATCATACCAACTTGTGGAAAATGGGCACCCGATGACCCCTTTAAGCTTAACTTGCATTGAACTTGTTATATTCATTTTAAAGTTTGTCATGACCTCTGTTGTAATCAGAGGTCATTTACCAATGTAAGATGGGCATGGACATGCATTGAGAGATGCTGTGATGGCAGACGGACGAGGGTGGCTGCCTCTGATATTCATTTCAGCATGCCGGAAGGTTCTAGCAGACCTGATCTGTCACAATGGGCCTAAGCTACACCCTAAGGTGAAAAAAAAACAGTTGGATGTGTAGGAATGAATTGAATAAACACAACGTAATGTGAGCCGATAGTGGAAACCAAGCAGCTGAACAAATTACCCACCTACCCTATTGTGCAAAGCTCCACAGCATCAAAAGTGCTTGAGGAACCAAAATGAAGTCCATAAATGTTTCCGCTTCACAAGTCGTCAGGACTTTAACCGGAGTCATACTTTTGCAGTAAGGGGTTGTGTTTGCAGTATACAGACTGCAAATAAAAAGCAAAGCTGTAAATAAATGATAACAGCGGGCCAGTCTACAACAGCAGCATGTGTTAATATCGACAGGCTTCATGCTTATTGTCATGATTGCTGGTTTCCTGAGTTAGACCTCATATCATTACCTCTGTTTCACAGGGCATCATGAAATCCATGGCTGCCTCTATTAATGGAGGAAGCCATATTCAAACATAAACTCCACACAGAACAGTCCCTTAAATAACTAAAAAAGGAAGTGGATTCTCCAAATAAATAAATAAAATAAAAATTTGGTTCAAATTGTTACCGTTAATTTCAGCATTAGGTATCATGAGCAAGAATTGATTAAATAATAATAAGCATTTATAAGAATATTTTTTATACTTATTAAAATGAAGCATAATTATTATATGTATTAGAATAATATTCATTTCTACAAATACTAAGATATAGGCTACAAATTTGTTACACTAATATATTATGAGTGAACGTGAATTAGAATTGCTTTGGATACAAGGATTGAACCTTATTGTAAAATGTTACCAAAAACACAAAGCTGAAAAACAAAAACAGAGGGGAGATCTTTCCATATTGCAGTCCTGAACGGGAACCGATTATGATGCATCTAGTAAATATTGGAGAAAGTGAAAACTAAAAAAAAAAGCAAGGCATCAGAACCCCACAGGAATTTTAAGAGTCTTCAAGAGCTTCCACCACTAACAAAAAAATAAATTATAGCAACAGTGAGCCAGTTTCAATACAGTCATCTTGAGCCTGAATAAAACCATGTATTGTTTAGCAATGTGGGTGTTTCAAAGAGCACCATAATTAGGTTTTATAAAATTGCATTTCCAATTATTCAAAGGATTAAGCGTTTGTTTAAGAACCCATATAAATGGAATAAACTGATATTTGCGGCGTAATCCCAACTAATATCAAGTCAAACTCATGGTGTCATTTGAAATGTGGCAACTAATTAAAATGTCAATGCATCATAAAATGTGAAAAAGCCGCTGTTTTACAACTTTTAAGTTTGCTATCGAAATGGCATGAAACTTGAGACTTAAAACTCAAATCAAAGGAGAATTTGCTGGATGCTCTTGATTTTTCAGCTTCAGAGAGTTACAAATAATGATGTCTAAGTGCGCCAACTAAATTATTCAAAAGGGGTGCGTACTTGCCTCCAGGCAGAGCATCACCTGGATGAATAGCTGGACTGATATCCTCTTAATGTGCCACGCAAAGCACTTGCTCTCTTCATTAGACAGCCCTGTTTGATAGATATATAAGAAAATTACATATTTCTGATTTATCTGATACTTATCTGCCATGTTATTGCTGGGGATGTTAATGATGGCCTCTTAACATTTTGCTCTCTATTGCCTGTATGACCAGAACTCAAACATGCATGACTATATGGCTCATGTTTTTTTCACTTTATATGGGCTGCAATGGAAAAGGGAAAAAAAAAGTCACTATGTCCTTGTGCAATTATCAATAATTACATCTCCCTCTAACCGCCTTGCGAGGCAAATATTAGACACAAAAATCTTTCCAACAATTTATGTTACAAATTCTTGCCTGAACACAATAATCAAGCAATGGAAGTTGATGTAGTTTATTGTGTCTACAATGGAGCTGCAGGCAGTCAAGCAGCAGTAGGATGTGTTCATCCATTTGCCCAGAGCTCACATATAATTATCTTATTCATCTTCTCTATGGCAGTAGCAAGAAATCTATTGAAAGACGTTCGATTATGTTTCCTATAGTAGAAAAATGTGTCTATGGTGTATTATCATTGCATAAGCAGAACCTTTAGTTTTAGTTCAGGATACAGTTTGGAAGTACAATCTGGGATATATAGGTGTGTGTGTGTATATATATATATATATATATATATATATATATATATATATATATATATATTACTGTGAAAAAGTCTTAGGCGCATTAGTATTTTCACAAAAAAACTAATGATTTTAAGGCAGTTATTCATATCTTTTGCTGTAGTGTGTCAGTAGGAAATATCAGTTTACATTCAAACATTCCATTTGCCATTAATTGTAATGTTTGTATGCACAAGGAGTCTGATAACAGCCGGTATGATCTGATCTCACCATCATCGAGTCTCTCTGTGATTACATGAAGAAACAGAAAAAACTGAGACAGACTAAATCCAGAAGAACTGCAGCAACGTCTCCAAGACGCTTGAAGAAACCGACCTGCAAAGCTTCCTGAAAAACTATGCGCAAGTGTACCTGGACAAAAGCTGTTTTAAACGCAAAGGGTGGTCACACCAAATATTGATTTGATTTAGTTAATAGAAGTTAATTGATAAATAAAATCTATTTATGAAATAATTTTTTAAAGCATTCTCACTTTACAGCATTTTTACACAAGTGTCGAAAACTTTTCACAGTACTGATTTGCAGGTCGGTTTCTTCAAGCGTCTTGGAGACGTTGCTGCAGTTCCTCTGGATTTAGTCTGTTGCAGTTTTTTTGTTTCTTCATGTAATCCCAGACAGACTCGACGATGGTGAGATCAGATCATACCGGCTGTTGTCAGACTCATTGTGCATACAAAAATCTCACTGGATTGTTACAATTAATGGCAAAAGGAATGTTTGGAAATGTAAACTGATATTTCCTACTGACATATACAGCAAAATATATAAATAACTGCATTAAAATCTTTTTTGTTTTTGGTGAAAAAACTAACGTGCCTAAGACTTTTGCACAGTACTGTATGGCTGATTTTTTTTATTATTATTACCTTCCTGACTCTAGTGATCTGTAATGATGACCCACACCAAGTTCTGTCAATGCTAATGATTAATGAGAAACTCACAAGGCAACATCTAAAAAAATAATTTAAATCAAATCAGAAAATGCTGAAGATGCTAAGAAGCTCCAAGCCAACACATTACCACAAACCAACACGCCCATGACCCCAAAACCCCTTCCCCTGCCCACTGGCCCCTATCCATGTTATTACTGTTACTCCTTGGAGGGCAGACACTCTATTTATGAGAACTCAAGTACAAGGAACTACATTTCCGCACTAAAGTGCCAGGTACATTTTCATGTTTTGAGAATTCACCTTAGAATTGTGTGAACAACATTCTCTTGTGCAAGATAAATGCTTTACTTTGATTACATTTACATCTCATATTCAAAATCGATAATTCACAAAAAATAATTCATGCTTTTGTTATTGAATTTATGAACTGTTAAATTCACTAGCGTAATACTGCCATTTTTTTACCTGCAAAAAAACCCCTCAAAACAGCTAATTATTATGCTTCAAAAAGCTGTTATTTCTGTATATACGATACATCAACTGAGCTCAACTGACAAACCAACAACTCACAGTCTATTCAAGGTGTATTATTGAGTATCAAGGTGTCCATTATATCAATTTTTTTCAGTCAATATAAAATCGATAGAACTGTAAGACACTGAAGTCACTTAAGTCACCATGAAATCAAAATAGACCATTCTTATTTTTATGGAATATTGCAGTATTTATATCATGCATTCATAGTTTTTTTTTTTATTATGTGCCCTCGTAATCTTTAATAAAATAACTTCCCCCTCCCTCTTGCAACGGGATAGCCTGTCACTCACATGAGATCACAGCAATAGCAAACCACAATCATCCAACTCTCCAATCAATTCCTGATGGACTAAATCGAGTCCCGTCATTAATTTTTTTAAGCATTTAACTTGTATATACGTTACAATATGGAAGAAAAGACTATCGCAACTTCTGTTTCATCCTGACTTTAACATATTTAATATGTCGGCTGCACCCGTCACTGAGCCTGTCTCATTTCAGAAAAGAAACAATACATTCCAAAGTTACAATAATTCCGAGAAATTACAATAATTTCTGCTTCAAGAGGAATAACAATTTTATAATAGTTACTGTCCTGAAATGGCATCTGCTGAAGACTAATGAGACCTCAAGAGTTCGCAGCCTTCGAATTGAGACAGCGGAGTTGAACCAGACATAGTTACTTTACAAGGATATCTATAAAATATGAAGAAATCTATCTGCCAGCTTTTACATTCATCCCGATGTCAGCTGCTTGGAAGCATACAGGACTCCCCAGAAGAATGCAGTTTAAATTCTGCCATCTTTGCACATCAGCACTCATTTCCTCCAGATAATTGGACACTGGTCAAATATAATGTTATAATAATATAGCAAATACTATAAACTGTGATATAATCATTTTGTGTACAATCTATTTCTTTTGTCAGAACACTCAGTTACTTTTAAATTGTCGTCAAAAGAGAAGGAGGCTTTTTGCACACATAAATGTAGTTCTGGCATCTACAGTATTAAGAGGGGCTAACTGGATGACACTGACCAGTCAAAACCCTTGGATCATTTCCATGACTTAATTGGTGCAGTGGGTAATTTATGTGACACTAGTGGGGGACCAAACAAGACTGCAAAAATGAGGATTACTTTCAAACAAGTTTCCGATTGATTGAGCCAATGTTATGATGTTAAGCTGAAGCTAAAAAAGGTTGTTGTTTTTTTTTCATTTGATGATGAGGAAATTAGCTACTTTAAAGGAGAAGTTCACTTTTAAAATGAAAATTCTGTCATCATATAATCACCCTCATGTTGTTTCAAACCTGTATGAATTTCTTTCTTCTGCTGAACAGAAAGGAAGATATTTAGAAGAATATCAGTAACCAGGCAGTTTTTGGGTCCCATTGACTTCCATAGTATATTTTTTTCCTACTATGGAAGTCAATGGGACCCAAAAACTGCCTGGTTACTGATATTTTTCTAAATATCTTCCTTTCTGTTCAGCAGAAGAAAGAAATTCATACAGGTTTGAAACAACATGAGGGTGATTATATGATGACAGAATTTTCATTTTAAAAGTGAACTTCTCCTTTAAGCTAATTAAAATCACCTTTATTATTATTATTATTATTATTAAATTATCACCTTTAAGATTTTCTGTAGTATATATAAAAAATATATTTTCTTTTTTTCTTTTTTTTCACTTGCACTGAGTGACTCAATTTGTTGTGTCTCAACAACTCATTTCCTTAGGAGAGTCAGCAATAACGAGCTATTGAGTACACTGAAGCTGAAATAAATATATCACTTAAAGTGGATTCAAAGAACACTTTAAACCCACAATTTTCAACCACAATCCAGAATTTAAAAAGGCTGGGGATTAATCTAGATAATGGGAATTGATTGAAACTCAGCCCACCAAACTAGGGCTGGACTGGGACCAAAAAAAAAAAAAAAAAAAAATCGGCCCTGGCATTTTGGCCCAGACCGGCCCACTATATATGATCATAAACACCACCGATCTTTGCACGCCCTTGAATATGTATACCAACTTCTATTCCTTAAAACCACTAATGCCATGTAATGAGTGAGTAGGAATGAGTAAGAGTTAACAGATGAAATAACTACTAATTGTAAAATACAACTGAACTTCACTCCGCAGTGATGAATCCTAAAACAAGCTATAAGCTGCATTGGCATAGCAATACCAGTGTTTCTCACAGGATTTTTGGCAAATCTGTGGTGAGTGGACCTCTGTCCCAAGGGGGTTTGCGGGCATGCTCCCCCGTAAGAAAATTTTGTGCTTTTTAATGTTAAATTCATCAATCTGGTGCACTTTGAGAGTTCACAATTAAGAGCTCCAACCCATATTCAGTGTGAAAATTGAATAAAGAAAAACTCAAAACTCTTTTGGTTGTGATAATAGTGTCTGTCTACATTACACTAGCCTACTACATAATAATAGTTATAATATTAATCTCATTACAGTTATAGCCATATATTGTAAAACAAATGCACTGAAAAATAAAATAAACTTTCATAATTAGTGTTGTACTAATTTCTATACTTGAAAGAGATAAACGCATTATCTTTTATTTTGACGGAACCTGCATCGAGCTTTTATTTTGGCGGAAAACATGGATTACAAACACATCTCTCATTAGAATTCTAGTAAAATGCGGTAATCGTCAACTATACAGATATGGAAATAATGCGTAACTGGGTAATGGATTCCTACACTCATAGCTTACGTGTTTCGAAAGTAGCCCAGTTCTCTACACTCACTCATTTCTCTCCTTATCCTCCTCACTATCCTCATCAGTCACTTGAAGGGCCCGTTTCTTTTTTTTCACGCTATTTCTCTCCACAGCCCAATGTCAATCAAGAATATAACCAATGGGCCGCTGATCTACGTGTTTCATGGGCCGGTCTGAAAAAAAAAAAAAAAAAAAAAAACTATGCTGACTTTTTTTGTCCAATGCATTCCATTCCATTCCATATATATATATATATATATATATATATATATATATATACATATTATGGCAAGCCGTTCAGGAAATAATTATATTTATAATATGAAGTCTGAATATATAGAATGAAAGTCTGAATATATAGAATGGAAGTCTGAATATATAGAATGAAAGTCTGAATAAATATAGAATGAATGTCTGAATATATAAAATGAAAGTCTGAATATATATAGAATGAATGTCTGAATATATAGAATGAAAGTCTAAATATATATATAGAATGAATGTCTGAATATATAAAATGAAAGTCTGAATATATAAAACGAATGTCTGAATATATGGAATGAAAGTCTGAATATATATAGAATGAAAGTCTGAATATATATGTATAGAATGAAAGTCTGAATATATATAGAATGAAAGTCTGAATAATAAAACGAATGTCTGAATATATGGAATGAAAATCTGATGTTATCAGCGCCATCTTGTGTTATTCATCTACTATTTTTTATACACATTTTGAACAATGAGCGAGTCCGCACGAAATTTAGTAGCAGCAATTTTAAGTAACGATCGTCTAATTTACACCCTGGCGAATGCGTGTACGGGCCAAAATACTGGCAACCGTACTCCACTTCGTTCTACTGATGAAGAAATTAATTCGCTATTTCATCGCGGAAGAGCGAATGCGGTGAATTCATAAGATTCGTAAATTCCTTCGAGAATGATGCATAATGTTCTTTCAGCAACATTTTGTTGAACATGACTGCCCATAAGCGCTAGGAATGTTGCAAGAATGGAAATATGATCCCCGAGAAGACGTGATGTAGACTCCAAATTGTTTATGTTGTTTTGAGTATGACCAACTGTTGCAAAAAAGTCTTGTAGCTCACCAAAGTATTGGAAAATTTCAGGGAATGACATTTTTAAATGAATCACAATTCAAAAGGCTAAAACAAGCTACACATTATTCAGTGAGAATTGTCAAATGTACATTTTCTTTTCACATATTCACACTTTCACATACATTTAAACTTTCATTCTATATATATTCAGACTTTCATTCTATATATATTCATACTTTCATTCTATATATTCAGACATTCATTCTATATATATTCAGACTTTCATTCTATATATTCAGACTTTCATTCTATATATATTCAGACTTTCATTCTATATATTCAGACTTTCATTCTATATATTCAGACATTCATTCTATATATATTCAGACTTTCATTCTATATATTCAGACTTTCATTCTATATATATATTCAGACTTTCATTCTATATATTCAGACTTTCATTCTATATATAGTCAGACTTTCATTCTATATATATATATTCAGACTTTCATTCTATATATTCAGACATTCATTCTATATATATTCAGACATTCATTCTATATATTCAGACTTTCATTCTATATATAGTCAGACTTTCATTCTATATATATATATTCAGACTTTCATTCTATATATTCAGACATTCATTCTATATATATTCAGACTTTCATTCTATATATTCAGACTTTCATTCTATATATATATATATATATATATATATATATATATTCAGACTTTCATTCTATATATTCAGACATTCATTCTATATATATTCAGACTTTCATTCTATATATTCAGACTTTTATTCTATATATAGTCAGACTTTCATTCTATATATATATTCAGACATTCATTCTATATATTCACATTCATTCTATATATATTCAGACTTTCATTTTATATATTCAGACATTCATTCTATATATTCAGACTTTCATTCTATATATATTCAGACTTTCATTCTATATATATTCAGACTTTCATTCTATATATATATTCAGACTTTCATTCCATATATATTCAGACATTCGTTTTATATATTCAGACTTTCATTCTATATATTCAGACTTCATATTATAAATATAATTATTTCCTGAATGGCTTGCCATAATATGTATATATATATATATATATATATATATATATATAATATATATATATATTTTTTTTTTTATTTTATTTTTTAAGTATGTATCGGCCCAAAAAGCACGTCGGCCCACCGGAAAAGTGCGCGGTCTGCCAGATGGCCAGTCCACCCCAGAATAATTAAACTTGGAGGAAGTGTGACTAAACATGTAAAGTGAGGGAGAAAGGAAGGTTAGAGGAAAAACAGAACTTGATATGGTGAGAAAGCGAGATCGCTAATGATAGTCTCTGCTGTGCAATCAAATCTCATGATACAGCTGTGGTCAGAATTAATGGCACCCCTGGTAAATCAAAAATGGCTGTAAAAAATAAATCTGCATTGTTTATCCTTTTGATCTTTCATTCAAATAATTCGCAATAATCTAACCTTTCATTGAAGTAAAAGAATTTAAAGTGGGGGGTAAATCACATTATAAAATAAATGCTTTTCTCCAAAACACGCTGGCCATAATTATTGGCTCCATGTTATTAAATACTTTTTGCAACCTCCTTTTGCCAAGATAACAGATCTGAGTTTTCTTCTATAATTCCTGATGAGTTTGAAGAACACCTGACAAGAGCTCAGAGACCATTCCTCCATACAGAATCTCTCCAGATCCTTCAGATTCACAAGTTCATGTTGGTGCTTCTTCTGTTCAGTTCACCCCACTCATTTTCTATAGGGTTCAGTTTAGGGGACTGGGACGGTCATGGCAGAAGCTTCATTTTGTGCTCAGTTACCCATTTTTGTGTTGATTTTGATGGGTTTTTTTTGGACCGTTGTCCTGATGGAAGATCCATCCATGACCCATTATAAGATTTCTAGCAGAGGCCGTCAGGTTTAGATTTTTTATCTGTTGGTATTTGCTAGAATCCATAATACCATGTATCTGAACAAGATGTCCAGGACCTCCAGCAAAATAATAGGCCCGCAACATATAAGATCCAGCAGTTTATTTAACCGTAGGCATGGGGTACGTTCACATCTGCTGGGTTTGCTGCCAAAAAGCCCTTTTTTTTTTTAGTTTCATCTGACCATAGAATCCGGTCCCTTTTGAAGATCCAGTCGTGTCTGACAACTGAATATGCTGGAGTTTATTTTTGGAGGAGCGAGGAGGATTTTTTTTTTTAGGCTTTCTGACCCCCAAGACTCAAGTAATCGCTGCAATTCTCCATCTGTGATTATTGAAGAGTCTTTGGCCACTCAAACTTTCCTCCTCACCGTGCATTAAGACACTATAGACACACGTCCTCTTCCTGGGAGATTCGTAACATCTTTAGTTGATTGGAACTTCTTAATTATTGCCCTGATGGTCAAAATGGGGATTTTCAATGCTTTAGCTATTTTCTTACAGCCAGTTTCTATTTTGTGATGCTCAACAATCTTTTGATGCACATCAAAACTATATTCTTTGGTTTTACTCATTGTGATGGATGATTTAAGAAATTTGGCCTTTGTGTATTCGGCATATTTAAACTCCTGTGAAACAAGAAGTCACAGCTAGACAATTTCATGTTCCTAGTCACCCTGGTGTGCTAAATAAAGGTAAATATTAATGGGAATATACTTCAGAGATATTTTACTCGTAAAAAATTCTAGGGGTGCTAATAATTGTGTGCCGACGTGTTTTGGAGAAAAACATTTATTTCATAATGTGATTTCTCCCCCACTTTCAATTATTTTACTTCAATCAAAAAAGGTTAGCTTTTTGCTAATGTTTTGAATGAAAGATCAAAAGAATAAACAATGCAGATTTTTTTTTTTTTACAGCCATTTGTGATCATATTTACTAGGGGTGCCATTAATTCTGACCACTGTATTGTTCGTGATAGTTGATCACATTAGTTGATCTGTTGCACTGTGGCCAGTCTCAAAGCAAATAGTAACAATCATTTACAATCAGTCTGTAATCAGTGGTGCCTTTAGTGCAGAAACTGCAAAAATAGACATAAAAGAGTTAGTAAAATTAATTAACAACGTAATGTTTAGAACATACAGCCCGTTAAATTCTTAATGTATGAATGTGTCTTCATTAAATAAAATATCAGACCAAGTGGCATTTTAAAGAAGGATGGACGGACTGACAGACAGACAGACAGACAGACAGACAGATAGATATGCATAACTGTTCATAGATTTAATAATAAAATAAGCAGGCTTAGTAACTAAATCTATTTAAGCAGTGCAGTACTCATCCAAAAGTGTCTGGATGGATGGATGGATGGATGGATGGATGGATGGATGGATGGATGGATGGATGGATGGATGGATGGATGGATGGATGGATGGATGGATGGATGGATGGATGGATGGAAGGATGGATGGATGGATGGATGGATGGATGGATGGATGGATGGATGGATGGATGGATGACCTTCCATGAATTTTTCACTGAAAATATTAGATGTTACGAGCGAAAGAAATCTCACAGTATTTTCTAGACGAGGATTCAGTGCTCAGCTGTGTGCTCTTTTGCTTTAAATGAAAGGTTGAGAAAAGTGTAATCTCACCAATCGGATTACCGTTTACAGGGCCTACAGGAACAGCAGCTACATCTGAGCTCAGCTGTATGATTTTAAAATGCATATGTAGCCTGTCACATTGCTAAGAAAATTTTGTGTTTTACAGTAGTGCCATAGTTTCTCATTTCAGCAAACTCAGAGTGCAGTTTCACAGAAAATTTCAGGTGGATTCATTTAACAAAATAAATGATATTTTCTTGTAGCCTATAAATCCTAAGAGTTTACACTCCCCATTTCAGAAGGTAGCATTCATTCAGATTGAAAAATAGATGAAAGGGAGGCAATTGCTTATATGAGCCCTAAAATTATTTAAAAAAATACATGATTTTGACTTTGTGTGTGCACATCTAACATTATAGTCAATGTTTGCTGGCTAGTTGTTTGTTTGTCATGTATCTTGGGCTTGACGGCGACAGTTGTGCCATTACAAATTCCACTGTGGTTAGTCTGCAAATACATTTGCGGTGGATTACTCCAAAACACCTTGTTTAGGTAATGCAGTTTGCTTTTCGCAGGAACCCCTAGCCTGTGTCAGGAGACGTTAAGCAGTAAATTGGCGGTGTTGTGTGTGGTAGCCGACCGGCCCTCTGGGGTTTGTTTGGGTGGGAGGTTAGGTTTGTTGTTGTCTCTCCCAAAGGTTTTGGGAAACCAGGTGACAAACTAATGCACTACGATCAACATCCACTTAACTGTCACCTATGTGCCCTGAATTATGGCTGCAGTCTAAAGAATGAAAAGTACACTACTGCGTAAAAGTTTGGGCTCAGAACGGTTTTTCAGGAATATTGTGATTCTAAATTTATATTTTAAATGTAACTTATTCCTCTAATGGCAAAGCTGAGTTTTCAGCATCATTACTCCAGTCTTCAGTGTAACATGATCCTTCAGAAATCATGATTTGGTGCTCAAGAAACTTCTTTCTTATTATTTACAACTTAGTGTTGAAAACAGTTGTGCTGCATGCTTAATTTTGTGAAAACTGCATGTGCTAAATTTTTTTTTTTCAGGATTCCTCAATGAATAGACAAATAAATTATTTTAAAAATAAATCTTTTGTAACAATAAATTCTGTCACTTTTGATCAATTTACTGCATCCTTTCTAAATAAAAGTATTAATTTACTGAAAAATCGTACTGACTTAAAGATATATATATATATATATATATATATATATATATATATATATTTATATATGTGTGGCTTTATGGCTTTCTTCAGTGGAGCACAAAAAGAAGATATTTAGAATAACATTTCAACTGTTTTTGACCATTCAATGAAAGTCAATGGCATCTAAAACTACAACATTGGACCCCAATGACTTACATTGAATGGACAAAAATATGTTTTTAAAAATACCTCCTTAAATGATAAGTTCCACAGGTTTGGACCGACATGAGGTTGAGTAAATGATGACAGAATTTCAAAAAATATTTCTTTGGCTAAACTATCCCTTGAAACAAGTTCCATTACAAACGGATAAAATATTGCTAAAAAAAATCAATAATTTCTAATCCAAGTAAACTGTTGCCAGACACCATTCAGAATAATCTTTGGCAAGCACATCAGCAGAGGATAAAGGGCAGTTAAGGCTTTGTTTCATGTGAAACATTTGCCTGTGATACTTTTTGGCCACTTGTCTTATCTGGGCTTTGTGCAGCTGTGTTTGCTTTTGCGAGAAATGATTACCCTGTATAGAACAGGCAAGAGTCTGAACAGAACAGATAGGATGAGTCATCTACGGGTGACAGTGATGAGCCTGTTTCAACCAAGAGAATAAAAAAAAACAAAAAAAAGAATTCATTGGATTCGCAGGTATGTCCTCAATATGAAAGCTCAGAATTGGTTTTCTTAGTGGTTGTGTTTGTTTCCAAAGGTCTGAATAAAACCAAATATTCCATCAAAGCTAATTGTGATCAAATCCAAACATTTACCATAGTTCTCCACCCCATCCGTGGGAAAATAAGCAACAGGATCAGGAGAGATCTGCGGGTAAAACTAGAGCAACGTTCCCCACGTGAATAAGGCGGGGAGGATAAATGATAAAAGGAAAGAATGAGAGACGTGCTCTGGAGATCGCACAGGAAATGAAACACGATGGGCTAAATCTATGATGGCAATACAAGTCAAAGTATGTAGTGATACACTGGGTCACACCTTTTCTTCAACCTAATTTCTTTGCATCTCACAACACAAATACCCGCATCAGACTGTTTGATTTCATACAGTGAATGTATTTGTAGTTCTGCCGCGATTGCGCCAAGATATGATTCACAGAATCGAATGCGTGCCAGCAGCATTTGAATTACACCACATGCTCGAGCACTCGGCCATGAGAGATTAACGCCTATTCACTGCAAAGATTCAACACTTGAGGGATACGGTTACTTTTAAAACGTGGCCTCCCTCCCTTAAGAGTTATAGACTAGCCTATATTTATCTGAATGCTTACTACAACCAACATTTAGCTATCCGGCAAGTACAACATATTAAAATTGCATGGTAAATCCCAGCCTCAAGCAGGCCAATCATAATCACATAAAAGCCAAATGAAATGTATTCAGACCCTTAAAATGCAAAACATGGTCTTTCACAAGAAACAAGTTTGTAATTATGGGCAGATGATTGATTTTTTTTTTTTGCTTGCTTTCTTATTTGGTGTTATTAGTATTTTATTATTATTTTTTAAATCAGATATTAAAACAAGAATATTCTACCCTGGACATTTGTTCTCAGGAAATGAAGTGCAAATATCTTCCTCCATCAAAGATGGTGGCATATAATTATACTAGCAGGCTGCAAAATTGACTTTTGCTTTCAGAACTCTTGGTCTTGTGAACTGTCATCTCTGAGTTAATTTCCCTGGAGTCTCCCCCTTACAAATTGTATGTCACTCTTTGCAGAATTGAAATGTAATGATGCTTAGAGGTACCTTCAAAAGGCGATCGAACAATGGCTACATAGTCTTGCTCTTTTGAGGGCTCATTTTAGAAAGGCAAAAGTGCTATTTCTTTTTCATTACCCTGCAGCAGATGTGGAGGGGGCTGCATAATTAATAATCATCAAGAATTTCTACTGGACTGAAACTATACTAAGTGTTGAAGAGCTGAAGACAAAAAAAAAAAAAAAACACAGGTTTGGTGTGACAACAAGTGGACTTCATTTGGCATGGTGGATTGATACCACGAGAGCATAAAATATAGACCAAGTGTCAAAGGCGCCTTGCATGGGGATGCAAAATAAAAAGAATAAACCAGAAAGCCCAGCAACGTGAAATGAAACATGCTCCCTCCCTTCAATAAAACAATTATAATAATACTTTTAATCAGCAAAAATGCATTAAATTGATCAAAAGGGACAGTAAAGACATTTAAATTGTTACATTAAAAATAGGGATGCACCAATATGAAAATTTTGGCCAATACCGATAACTTTATATTTGAAAGGCAATAACCGATATATTGGCTGACATATCTAATTCCAAATTTTTATACACTCACCTAAAGGATTATTAGGAACACCATACTAATACTGTGTTTGACCCCCTTTCGCCTTCAGAACTGCCTTAATTCTACGTGGCATTAATTCAACAAGGTGCTGAAAGCATTCTTTAGAAATGTTGGCCCATATTGATAGGATAGCATCTTGCAGTTGATGGAGATTTGTGGGATGCACATCCAGGGCACGAAGCTCCCGTTCCACCACATCCCAAAGATGCTCTATTGGGTTGAGATCTGGTGACTGTGGGGGCCATTTTAGTACAGTGAACTCATTGTCATGTTCAAGAAAACAATTTGAAATGATTCGAGCTTTGTGACATGGTGCATTATCCTGCTGGAAGTAGACATCAGAGGATGGGTACATGGTGGTCATAAAGGGATGAACATGGTCAGAAACAATGCTCAGGTAGGCCGTGGCATTTAAACGATGCCCAATTGGCACTAAGGGGCCTAAAGTGTGCCAAGAAAACATCCCCCACACCATTACACCACCACCACCAGCCTGCACAGTGGTAACAAGACATGATGGATCCATGTTCTCATTCTGTTTACGCCAAATTCTGACTCTACCATCTGAATGTCTCAACAGAAATCGAGACTCATCAGACCAGGCAACATTTTTCCAGTCTTCAACTGTCCAATTTTGGTGAGCTCGTGCAAATTGTAGCCTCTTTTTCCTATTTGTAGTGGAGATGAGTGGTACCCGGTGGGGTCTTCTGCTGTTGTAGCCCATCCGCCTCAAGGTTGTGCGTGTTGTGGCTTCACAAATGCTTTCCTGCATACCTCGGTTGTAACGAGTGGTTATTTCAGTCAAAGTTGCTCTTCTATCAGCTTGAATCAGTCGGCCCATTCTCCTCTGACCTCTAGCATCAACAAGGCATTTTCGCCCACAGGACTGCCGCATACTGGATGTTTTTCCCTTTTCACACCATTCTTTGTAAACCCTAGAAATGGTTGTGCGTGAAAATCCCAGTAACTGAGCAGATTGTGAAATACTCAGACCGGCCCGTCTGGCACCAACAACCATGCCACGCTCAAAATTGCTTAAATCACCTTTCTTTCCCATTCTGACATTCAGTTTGGAGTTCAGGAGATTGTCTTGACCAGGACCACACCCCTAAATGCATTGAAGCAACTGCCATGTGATTGGTTGATTAGATAATTGCATTAATGAGAAATTGAACAGGTGTTCCTAATAATCCTTTAGGTGAGTGTATAATTTTTGAGTCTCACCATTAAAAGCCATGTCCCAAGCACACAATTATAATGTTCTCATTATAATTTTATGTAGCCTATATGACAGACTTACGCTGCACAAGTTGCACTTAACTGTTTTTTATCGAAGATATGATTCCAATCATATTTCAAACCGGTATGTCCTCTGCATTTTTTCTCCATATTGTCAATTCATCAATGGGATCAAATGAAAGGGCTATTCTTACTTCATGGCGTGAATCTATATTAAATCCCACGTAATTAGACTGGCATGGAGAACCCATATGTTGTAATATATTATTCATACATTTTTGATAGAGCCGTCTTATATAACGGGAGATGTAAAACAGTCAGTTCTGCATTTAAACCTTTCAACATTTGCAAAGGCCATTCCAATGACATTGAATTCACACGTCACAGCTTTTCTCTGCTATCATGACAAAAACATTTCACCAGACAAATACCTAATTTAGTCTGTTATCAATAGCGAATTTCAGCCAGGTAAATGCCATTACGGCTCTCATTTGCTCTGACACCTCTAAAAGAATGCGAAAGCACCTGAGGTTCTTAATTTTGTGTGAAGGAACAGGTGATTGATTCTGTGCCTCCAACCACTCTATGGAGTCAAATGACTGCTTTATGATCCAGCTGCACAATAATTCACTCAGATATTGAAATATGCCATCCATCAAAAAGCCCTCTAATTTCCCTCTGGAAATAATGAGTCCTCTCATTATTTAATGTAACTTGCCAGACCAGGGGTTTTCAGCGTGTTTATCAGATTCCTGTACCACATCGATTAGCGCTAGAGGGATCTTCGCTCACTTTTGAGCTGAATGAGAATGCGAACCTTCTGCCACCAGCCGTGTCTATACTAAATGGTGAGGTGAAGATTCATAGCTTGTCTCTCTAGGCATGGCAAGTACACAAATCTTGTAAATTAAAGCAATGTTATGGCATGGCCCAATTCTGCTCTCTGAAGCACGATGCCCTTTTCTGCCGAGAGACGGAAAGGGCATGCAGCTAAAAACAAACTTTAGACTCACTTTTGAAAAGGCAAAGGGAAACCTCTATACATCGATGCAGACACAAACATATTAAAGAAGGATACACAAAATAATATAAAACCATTATGAGAACAGGTCATGCTGTGACGTTTTAAAACTTAATTAAAAGTATTGACTTAAGACCACAATAAATCTTTCAAGAAAAGATAGAGTACCGTTCAATAATCCTAGAAACTAGTCTGACTCCATATAAAAGCCAAGCACTCTTAGAAAAAAAAAAAAAGGTTCATTCACTTTAAAAAAAAATTCTAACCTCCCCAACTCAAAATTTTCTAGTGACTGGTCACATCTAAATTTTTCAATTGGCCCAACTGAAATTCTGTAAATTTAATTTTATAATTTACAGAATTTCACTTGGGCCAATTGAAAACTTTAGATGTGACCAGTTACTAGAATTTTTTTACAGTGTTGGGGTTCTAAATAGAATAGGATTCTTGACAAAAAAAATTCTTCTAGGTGATAAAGTACGTTTACCAGCTATTTAATTCATTACATTTAATCCCCAAAAAAATAAAAAAATAATAATAATAAAAATGAAAAAATGTAAAAAACAAAAATGTATTAATTATAGCTAAATCCATAACATGGTCCAATGATGGGAACTCCTAAAAGGTTCACGCCTAAAAATAAAGGTTCTTCATTGGTATCAGTGGTTCCATAAAGAACCTTTGACATCAAAGAAAACTTTCTAATGCACAAAAGTTTCTCTATATTGAAAAAAAAAAGGTTCTTTAGATTTTTAAATTGCTATTCAAACTGAAAGAAAAATGGTTTAAGAAATTTTCACTAAAAGGTTAGGGAACCAAAAATGGTTCTGCTATGGCATCTCTGCAAAAACTCCCTTTTTTTTAAGTGTTCATATATGAAGTGCCTGACAGAACCCTTTAAGGTTCTATATATAACCTTCTCTTCTAAGAGTGAGGTAGAGTTTCAGCAGCTAATCTTATGTAAAATGGAGCAGCTAGATGATTTCCAATCAGCAGAGTGCTGTACGAAGTACACAGGCAACACCGTGATTTCAATTTTAATGGACAGTAAAACAAAGGCAGAGCGGTAACATAGAACACCGGCACAGTAACTTCATATTAACGCATGGCTAAACAAAGTACCGTAACTCAATTTGAGTGTTCCAAAACAAAGCCAAAGAGTGGTAAGTGGTGTTACGGTGTTCTGCCTTGGTTTCTCATGGGCTTTTGGAAGTTACTGTTAAGACAACCCATTATTTTCTCGAAAAAACAACAGAACTGACGCAAGATACTTATCCACATGATAAAGGCGGTCTTGAATGTGCCAAAAATATCAATAACTCATTTTCAACCAAAAACAAAGTTACGGTCTTTTGCCTTTGCACAGCAGTGTTGTTATATCATATATTTGTCATCAAAGTAGGGGTGGTGTGCTTGGGACACAAACGGCAAAGGGTGATGGGAATCTTCCAACAAGGAGTATTTACTGTTGCTCAAGTAAACCACGACTTGTTCAATTTCCATATGTAGCACAAAAAGACTCTGGCTTATGTCCAGATATCACTGCAGTAGAACTGTTACTGGGAAACAGATGATGAATTTCTCACATGTTTACCTTTTCTCAAAACACTTTCACAGTAAACAGTAATGTGTATGAGCCATTTAAAATACCACAATGTTTAAACATCGTCAAATCCCAAAAGATTTTTCTCCACATATCGAGTACTTCTGAGAATCTGTGATAAATTGATGCTCTGCTCATATTGGCATGATGAAATAGATCTTATTGGTGAACAAAATACATCATCTGTTATTTTTTTGTGTACATATAATACATAATAAATGTATGTATAAAATAATTTTATTCAGAAAGGATGCATTAAACTGATCAAAAGTTACTGTAAAGACTAAAAATAGATTTAAAATAAATGCTATTCTTTTGAACTTTACATTCATCACAGAATTGTGAACAAAAATCAATCATGGTCACTACAAAAATTTTAAGCAGCAAAAACAGAGAAACATTTCTCTTCAACAGAGAAATATTTATTGAGCAGCCAATCAGCATATTAGAATGATTTCTGAAGGATCATGTGACACTGAAGACTGGAGTAATGATGCTGAAAATTCAGCTTTGCCATCATATGAATACATTTCATTTTAAAATATAGTAACAAATTAAACATTTATTTAAAATTGTAAAACTATTTCAAAATGTTTTTGAACAAAGCAAAAAAACATTTTTTTAAACACATTTTGAAATCTTACTGACTCTTACTGATTCTAATGATATTCATTTATGTATTTATTTATTTTTGAAGAATTTGTTCTCAAGTGTCCCATAAACCAAATTATTTGTATAAAAAAAACAAAAAACAACAACATTTATTTATTCACAAATGATTAGGGAACAAGAGATATTTTTGGACATGTCACCATACAAAGTGTACAAATTCAATTGTATTGTTTAAACCTCTTTTGTTGAAATCCCCAATACAGTGTCTAATTATTTTCTCCAGTAATGCAACCATCTGGCGACAAAAGTAGTCAATAATTTGACAGCTGCGTGGGCACTGAAATCTGCTAACGTTTCAAAGCCAAAGCCAAGACTTTACAAATGATTGATTTGCCATTGTCATGTAAAAGTTTTAACAGTATGACACATTTTAACATACAGTACGAACACCAAAGAAAAAGAGCGCGCTCAAAATCAAACGTCTCTATTAAAGCCCGGGACCCATAAAAGATACATAGCCTACCGGCCCTTTGCGGGTGACGGCTTCTGCTTTCAGAGCCTGCCCTGTCAGTGCTTTTATATCTCTGTATATGGCTGAGTGGGGGTGAAAAATGGAGGGTGATGCCAGGGTCACTCCTGGGGATCGAGTGCAGCTACTGAAGCGGGACAACCAAATTCCTGATGGAGTTTGCAGCCGGTTTGCTAGGCTGTGGCCGACCGCTGAGTTACAGTAATACGGAGATACGGACGGCTGTGCAAGGTCGCATGATATTTATATAGATGTAATTGCTCAGCACTGATGCAGAGCGGGGAAGAGTAAGTCACTTGCACAAGGACCTTTCCCAGAATGCCTCTCTTTGGAGGCTCTATCTGTGCACTATAAAATGCATCTCAACAGAAATGCTTCATTTGTTTTCTATGCTTTTTTAAACAGAAACACGTAAGCCAGAAAGTCCAATTTCCTAAGCAGCAAACTAGCCATCCATCCAAACAAACTCTGTAAAAAGACAATCTGTCAGAAGCAACGCAGCTCAGTCCATCCGTAGCATCCGCGCACCCCCAGCTGATATCAGTGGTGTGAATCTGGCACACTCTCTGTGCTTCTATGAGCCGAGTATCAGCTTCAATTTGTAAAACGTCCCTCAGCACACCCTTGCATCTGTCTCAATCAATGAGGGCAATTGCCAAAGGCTCCAGACAGGCCGTCTGCCGCTGCTTGTCCCTGACAGTCCCTCTGTCCCAACTCCAGCTGAGGTTACAGTGTCTGCTGAAAGCCCCAGTCAGCATTCTGTCATGCTCTCAAAATCATTATTTAGGCCTGAGGGGCCGTGCCATTTCCGCACAGTGCAATTAAGAGAAACTATCGGGTACGTCAGAGAACGAGAGAGAGGGCAGAGGAGAGGAGCTTTTGAGATCCATCTTTGGGGAGCAAAAATCTGAGACCAAAGTGTAAAATATTTTTTTTTTACTACGTTAATGCATTTTTTTTTTTTTTTTTTTACAAATTGTGATGAGATGGTTTACAAAAGCATTACTATTTGAATTAAAAGTTTAAATGAAATTCCTTGCAAAGGAGTCACATGATCATTGACAAATATGACTATTTATCAGTGGCCAGAATTATGTTATTCATGTCATGTCACTATATGTATACATGTTCAAAAGTTCAGGTTCAGTAATATTTTTTTTTTACAATATATACATTTTATACAGCAAGGAGGCATTAAATTGATCAGTTGTCAAGACATTTATACTGTTACTAAAGATTTATTTCAAATAAATGATTGGTGGTGCTAGGGGGATTGAGTTAGAGACTCCAAATTTGCTATGTTGACAGGTCAGACTGTCCTCTATCTGTGTGCCAAATTTCACAACTTTCTAGCTAGTGGTTCTATGGGCTGTGGAATAAGAATAAGAATAAGAATAAGAATAAGAATAAGAATAAGAATAAGAATAAGAATAAGAATAAGAATAAGAATAAGAAGAAGAAGAAGAAGAAGAAGAAGACCAACGATTACAATCTGTGCCTACGCAACTTCGGTGCTTGGCCCCTAAAAATATTACAGACCCTAAACTTTTGAAAGGCATTTGTGTTTATATGTTATATGTTTTTCAATGTGACTTTCAGAACCCACAATACATAAACTACTTTAATTAAACAAATTGTTTAACTGTAAAATCTGATTAGATCAACCTATATCCTTGATTTACACATGTAACCACCATTAAACCAAAAAAAAAACCAAAAAAAAAACCATGTTAACAGGTTTGACTGAGCTCAATCAAAGAAAATGTCCAGAGTAATTTTAATAATCATCCTTTATTTTTATAGGGAATTCATGGAGATAATGAGCTAACCAACTTAACGCAAGTTTGTAACAAAATTAAACCTTCAAACAAAAACTAATACTAAATAAAATATGGCTGCAAAATGTATATGAATCCAGAAATTTGTACTGATTACCAGCATCCATTTTAATGTTTTGTTTGTGATTCTGAAGCGTGAAGCAAGTGCAGAGAGAGAAAATAAAATCCTGACCAACTATGAATGATTTATTTGACTTATTATGCCATTTGATTTCTTTTTACTAATAGCAAATTATATTTGACGAGGCAAACCGCTCTGAGTGAGCTGGGTAATTGCACTACATGATTTGCCTCATTAGGTTGTGTCCTAGTATTGTGTGGACTTAGTTTTGAGTTATGTATTTCATGCATTTAGAAATAATGTGCTATTATGCTGAATCCAAACATCAGAAATTATTTTACACAAAAGCCAATCCTTTCTTTTTCCTATGCACTATGTATTTTTGGAAATAATAGCCTATTTAAATAATCCACATCTCATTTAATAATATGTTAGGTTGTGAAGGCCTTGATCTTTGCCTTTTAAAATCAATTGTTCATGCAGTCAGGCTGAACAAGTTAAGTAAAGGGAAACGTGTGTGTGTGTCACCTACAGCAACACCTGTCCAAGCAGACTGAAAGGAAACACCCTACATAACAGAATGATCAATACCTGTGTTCTCCTGACAGCTCCATTTCAGTACAACCAGCATTTTTATCACACACTAAATATGCAGGATGTACTGTAACAATTACCCATGTCTAATTTGCACATTAAAAAAGAAGTCAACCAGAAAAAGAGAAAGATGTAAGGCTTTTAAATCACTAAACTATCTAAAATGTTACGTAATGTTTTTTGGGGTTTTTTTTGCCGATGGACGGACGGACGGATGGATGGATGGATGGATGGATGGATGGATGGATGGATGGATGGCCTTTAAAATGGTACTCAGCACTCAATATTGTCAGCAGTCTCTGCATACTACATGATTTAATAAGGTAATGCTGGCCTTCTTTGATAAGAATACTGTTAGCAAAGCATTATTATTCTTCCTAATAATATTCAATAACTTTTACAATGACAATCTGCCAAGATGCATGCAATTTCCATGTTTAACGTTCAAACTATTTTCATGTTGGGGAGACACAGATAAGATATTGATGAACGTTTCAGCCATAATGCAGCACCTTTGGGCCTCAAAGCTCCCTTAAAGGGTAACTCTCGCCAAAATGCAATCTAGGGTCTTATTGTTAATCTACCCGAGGCAAACTTTCGTTTAAAAGCATAATTAGAATGGAAACGCCACTTTTAAGTTTGACCGCATTTTTGTTTTCGGTCAAATTGCCTTTTGAATGAGAGTGATTGGGGCATTTCTATGATAGCATCAAAAATCGCTATTTTTAAAACACTAAGAAGGTTCGACACAACATGAAACTTTGCTTGAAGTATCACCAGAGGCTCTACACATGAACTTGAGCATTGAGAACATTATTTGTGTACACAGAGTTTACTAAAAAGAAAGATTTTGAACAACTAACTGTGTTTCCGTCTGCCGGCATTTTGTCAGTCAAAAATAGCCGATCTCCGTAACAGGGAGGAGAGTAAAGATGGAAAGCTCCTAAAGCTTAGTTCCATATAAATTCACGGATAATTTGTTGTTTTGTCGTTAGTGAAAATCAATATTGACCTAGTATTTGAAAAAGGATGCTCATATAAGAAACAATACTAAAATTCAGAGTCAGTTCATTCACATTCGGTGATTGACTATTTATGGCTGACAAAATGCCGGCGGTCGAAAACACAGTGAGTTGTTCAAAATCTTTCTTTTTAGTAAACTCTGTCTACACAAACAATGTTCTCAATGCTCGAGTTCATGTGTAGAGCCCCAGGTGATACTTCGAGCAAAGTTTTATGTTGTGTCGAACCTTCTTAGTGTTTTAAAAATAGTGATTTTTGATGCTATCATAGAAGTGCCCCAATCACTCCCATTCAAAAGGCAATTTGACCGAAAACGAAAATACGGTCAAACTTAAAGGTATAGCGTAGGATTTTCTTTTTCCGGGTGGATCATCAAGACTATTGGTCCTCCTAAGTGTCAATCATTCTGGTGATATGTTTACGTATTAGGCCGTCGTACGTGCTCGTGCACACGATGGCGTGCGCTCAAAACACAGGTTGGGCTTCCCACTGATGCCTCAGTCGCGAAGTTTCTACTTGACAGGTAAAGTTTGGCATGCTATTTGGAGAAATCTATTTAAAATCACTGCTAGTAAAAGTTAATGTAATCTATGATTAGCTCGTGCATGCTCTCTCGTGCACACGTTTAATAGGCGTTCCCTCTCGGGAGCAAGTAGAGTGTTGCGCATGTGCATTTTTTCAAAAAGTGGAGAGGGCGGTTCTTTTCTAAAATTCGGGAAAATCCTCCGCTATACCTTTAAAAGTGGCGTTTCCATTCTAATTATGCTTTAAAACGAAATTTTGCCTCGGGTAGATTAACAAAAAGACCCTAGGTTGCATTTTGGCGAGAGTTACCCTTTAACAATACACTGAAGTTCTATCTAATAATGAGCAATCAACATGATGGGTTAGTAAACCGGCATCACTCCATCGTACTTTGTTTTTTTATGTAAAAACAACAACAACAACAAAACATTATTCATACACATTTTCACAGTGTATTAACCAGATTTACCGCAATTTCTCATTCATTACACGGTGAGACACAATCCCACACTGTTTTATCATCAAATACTGAATCCCTGCCTCTGAGTTACAGCATTATTGTGCCCTTGAAATGTCTTTCACACTCATCCTTCAAGATAACCCCTTGCCAAACAGAGGAAATTAAAAAGCTTACAATGAGCGGGGCCAACTTTATGCAAGTTGAAGGAAAAGTCTGCTTCTGAGGTGAGAGTAAAAGTGTGGAATTATACACTATCATCAATCATCTTTCCTGGAGATGTTACTGCCAAACTTTGTCCTTGGGGAGACGGTTTATACGGTGCGGTCCATCTCCCCATCAGAGGCATCTGCGCTGTGTTTGTTTTATTGTTTCTTGCTTTTATAAGATGCTGACAGTGCTGTGTTCATAAGCATTCTGCTAACGGCGCAGGTGTCGCTCTTATCTGAGTCTAATCTCGATGTTGACGACCACAGGACTTAATTACATTTTGAAAGCAGCATGCGACCGAAAAATATCTGGGTTCGCTTTTTTCTTTCTTTCTTTCATTTCTTTTTTTTTTTTCCAGTGCTGGTAATTTATTCCTCAAACTTTCTGGTAAGGGGTTCTACCCTATCTACCCTTTGCAATTTCTGTAATTGCTGTAACTCAACCCGAACTGATTAACGTGTATATATATATATATATATATATATATATATAAATGATGTCATCAAAAAATAACATAACATAACATAACATAACATAACATAACATAACATAACATAACATAACATAACATAACATAACATAACATAACATGGGTGCAGAGTTTTGGAGTTTTTTTTTTTTTTAACAAAACCTTCATGGCCCCCAAAATATTCAACGTGATTTTTAGGTAAAGTGTGGTTATACACATACATTTACTTACTTTTCCATAAACACTGAAATAACGACGTATTGACAGCACTAAAACTTAAATGATTTACATATGAACAATTTTACAGACATACAAATGTGTACGAATCCTTATTTATGAATATTAAAATTGTGGCATTAATATTTTGATTTTGTCGTATTCAGTTTTCATATCAATTAAATTATGTTTTCAGTAACATTTATTAAATGCAGTTCTCATCTACAATCTATCTATGAAATTTTTACATTTGATGAAATTAAATGATAGGCTAATATTTAATTTTTTTGTGACTTCTGCCGCAAACTCATTTCGAGGGATTACATTATGTTAAACAATACTACACTTTAAAAACTTAAAATGGATAATACTTCTGTAATCGTTTAACCATTTTGTAATCATGTAATATTTAGTTTGTTTGTCGTGGGACACAAAAGTGGTTTTCTCAGTGTAGTCCTATGCTGTGACTGCCAATCGAACCATAAAATGCACCAAAAACTAAACAAATTCCCAAAAGTATTACATCTTATTTGTGCACTGTAATCCAAATCTTTAGAATCCATATGATTCTGGGAAAAGACCCAAATTCGAACCTTTATTCAGTGATCATCATCTCCGGCGACCGTAAACGTCAAATCCTGCACTAGTTATGAGTAGGTTCATTCGTCATTTAAAAAATTGCTGCCTCAAGAAGTGTTACGACACATTTTACGGCAGTGATATCAAATGTTCATTGGCTCTCACCATAGATATGTAAGTAGATTCCATATTCGACCGCTACAGACACGTCGATTTAAATTCCCAAACAAACGAGATAACTTTTCACAAGTGAGAATGTGTTGGTTTGTGTTTTTATATGCATTAACTCAGTATTACAGGCCTTTACTATGGTAATTTACTATGGTGTCAGTCTCCGTGTCCGTGCCGGAGTCGGTGATCGTGCTGGTGCCCGTGCCGGTATTTAATCTACACCACCTTCAAAAGTTTGGGGTCAATAAGATAATTTTTTTTTTTTTTTTTAAGTAATTAATTAGTGCCGGTGTGTCCATACCGGTGTTCGTGCCAGTGCCTGTGCTGGTGTCCGTTTCTGTGCCAGTGCCGGTGTCCATTTCGGTGCCGGTGTCCGTGCCCGTGCGCCCGTGCCCGTTTCGGTGTCCGTGCCAGTGCCGGTGTCCATTTCGGTGTCGGGACCGCGTGTCCGTGTCTGTGCCCAACTGGAGACTGGAGTAATAGATAAATATATAAATATTAAAATATAAAACAGTTATTTTAATTTGTAATAATATTGTCAGATTTAGTTTTGAGTGTTGTTTAATGTTCGTTTCATGTCTATTATTTTGAAATTATCATAGTCATGTTTCCTGTTTGTCATGTGTTTCCCTTGCCATCATGTGATTATGTCTTGTGCTTCCGTAGTCTTATGTGTCATATTCTTATTGGTTTACTGTCTAGACTGTCCTTTTATTTTTAACCGAAGAAAGAAACTTATTTGGGTTTAAAACACTTGAGAGAGTAAATTATGACAATTTTCATTTTTGGGGGAACTATCCCTTTAATGTAAAAAAAAAAAAAAAAAAAAAAAAAGAGAGAAATCACCCTTTAATAGTAGCTACTTTAATAAGTATCAATGTATCATTTATACAGTGAAGTCTATGTAGTGTATTCTTTTTAGATTTTTTCAGTTAATTTCTTTCTTGAATGCTTCTGTTAAAAACACCTACTGTAGATGAAAAAATAAAAGCACTGTTATTTCATTTGTAGGCTATATTATATGTTGTGTATATGTAATGTGTATCTTTGTTCTTATCTTTTAATAAAATGGAGTAGATCAATCCATCAACACACCTAAAGCATTCACAGTCCTATAACTCTTAATGGGTTCGACATTCCATTCGGTAAGGTTAGGAAGTTTTATTTGATATGCTTTTTAATGTTTAATGATC
>NC_137141.1:16801426-16860850 GCF_949319135.1 Squalius cephalus | reverse complement strand
AATTCAATTCAATTCAATTCAAATTTATTTGTATAGCGCTTTTCACAATACATATTGTTTCAAAGCAGCTTTACAGAAAGTGCATTTCAGAAATGTACATAGAGAAATACAGTTAGTTAATCATGTATTGATTTAGGGCATAAACATCGCCAGCGTCGAGTCGTCTCTTCACAGGCGCCGAGTCGTCTCTGCACGGGGTGTTGGAGAATCTGTAGTTTCCATGAGAGGCTGGATACAAACTGGAGCTGACGATCTGTATTTACCTCGGGACTAGCGTCCCGAGATAACAACAGAAAAGCATATGGGAAATAATTAGCGTAGCTGCTGTTCGCAATATTAATGCATTCAATCTGATTCAACTGTAGTATAAAATGTAAGTATTATGTGAATGCCTGGCTGAAGAGATGCGTCTTTAATCTAGTTTTAAACTGGGACAGCGAGTCTGAGCCTCGAACAATATCAGGAAGGCCATTCCACAGTTTAGGAGCTAAATGTGAAAACGCTCTCCCTCCTTTAGTGGACTTAGATATCCTAGGAATGACCAGAAGCCTCGAATTTAGTGATCTTAAAGAGCGCGATGGATTGTAGGGCGATAGAAGTTCCGTTAAATACACGGGAGCTAAACCATTTAGGGCTTTATAGGTCAGTAGCAATACTTTGTAATTGATACGGAACTTTATAGGTAACCAATGTAGAGACGACAGAATTGGTGTTATATGATCGTATTTTCTTGATCTAGTAAGAACTCTAGCGGCGGCATTTTGGACTAACTGTAGCTTGTTTATTGAGGATGCAGGACAACCAGCTAATAAAGCATTACAGTAATCTAGTCTCGAGGTCATGAATGCATGAACTAACTTTTCTGCATCAGAAACAGATAGCATGTTACGTAGCTTAGCAATGTTTCTAAGGTGGAAAAAGGCTGTTCTTGTAACATATGAAATATGATTTTCAAAAGACAAGTTGCGGTCTAATATAACACCCAGGTCTTTTACTGTAGAGGATAAAGTAACAGGACACCCTTCTAAATTAAAGTTGTATTGTAAGAGGTTTTGTGGGCAGTTTTTTGGACTAATAAGTAATACCTCCGTTTTATCTGAATTTAATAGCAGAAAATTACATGTCATCCAGTATTTTATATCTTTAACACACTCTGTTAATTTAGATAATTTAGCGTTTTCATCTGGTCGTGATGAAATATATAATTGAGTGTCATCAGCATAACAGTGGAAATTAATTCCATGTTTTCTTATAATATTACCAAGTGGCAGCATATATATTGAGAATAGCAGAGGGCCTAACACAGATCCTTGCGGTACACCGTAGTTTACTGACGTTATCTTCGATTTTTCCCCATTTACGCAGACAAAATGGTAACGGTCTGATAAGTATGATCTGAACCAGCTTAATGCCTGTCCCTGAACACCAGTGTAGTTTTGTAGTCGGTCTAAGAGTATTGTGTGATCTATAGTATCGAACGCAGCACTAATATCAAGTAAAACTAGTATTGAGATACAGCCTTGGTCAGAAGCTAAAAGTAAATCATTTGTGATTTTAACGAGCGCAGTTTCTGTGCTATGGTGCGGCCTGAATCCAGACTGAAACTTTTCATAGATATCATTTTCTTGCAAGAAAGAGCACAGTTGAGCGGACACAACTTTTTCTAGTATTTTAGACATAAATGGAAGATTTGAAATGGGTCTGTAATTTGCTAGGTTATTATGATCTAATTGTGGTTTCTTAATAAGAGGTTTTATAACTGCCAACTTGAATATTCTTGGAACATGACCTAAGGATAAAGACGAGTTAATAATATTGAGAAGAGGCTCTTCCACTACAGGTAACACTTGTTTCAGTAGTTTAGTTGGTATTGGATCTAATAAACACGTTGTTGGTTTAGATGCAATGATAAGTTTATTTAACTCTTCCTGTCCTATAGTTGCAAAGCGCTGTAATTGTTCTTGCGGGGTGATAATTGAGGCTGAATCATAAGACACCATTAAAGATTGTACATTTACAATTGTGTTTCTGATGCTTTCTATTTTCTCAGTGAAGAAATTCATAAAATCATTACTACTACACTGTGACGGAATATTTTGCTCCGGTAACGTCTGTTTATTTGTTAGTCTAGCGACGGTGTTAAATAAAAACCTAGGATTATTTTGGTTGTTTTCTATTAGTTTGCGGAGATGCTCAGCCCTGGCTGCTTTTAGGGCCTTTTTATAACGTGACATACTGTCTTTCCATGCGATTCTAAAGACCTCTAAATTAGTTTGTTTCCATTTACGCTCTAAATTACGAGTTTCTCTCTTTAGAACATGCGTAACACTGTTGTACCATGGTGCTTTAGTTTTCTCTCTAACCTTTTTTAATCTAATTGGTGCAACGATGTCTAATGTACTAGAGAAAATGGTGCTCATAGTGCTAGTCATTTCCTCTAGTTCATCTGTTTGTTTGGGTTCACTGAGCAGCTGAGACAGATCAGGTAAGCTATTTGAGAAATGATCTATAGTTGTTGGAAGGATTGTTCTGCCTGGTCGATAACGCGGCGCAACATGACAAATTTCAGCGGTATGTAGTATGCAAGTGACCATGTAATGGTCAGTGACTTCATCACTTTGCGGTATAATATCTATATCGGTTGGATCGGCTCCATGTGATATAATTAAATCTAGCGTATGATTAAGACGATGAGTGGGACCAGTTACGTTTTGCTTGACCCCAAAGGAGTTTAATAAATCTGTAAACGCAGCCCCTAAAGCATCATTTGAATTATCTACGTGTATGTTAAAATCTCCAACAATTAATGCTTTATCGACATTGACCAAAAGATCTGAGAGAAAGTCTGCAAACTCTTTTAGGAAATCAGCGTAAGGCCCTGGCGGTCTATATACAGTAGCCAAGGCTAGAGATAATATGGATTTCTTTCTTACATCTAAGAGAGTAACATTTAGCACAAGTACTTCAAACGAATTAAACCTGTGACCTGTTTTCTGAGTAACAGTAAGAATATCTTTATAGATTATAGCAACACCACCGCCACGACCAATCAGACGGGGCTCATGCTTGTAACAGTATCCAGGAGGAGTAGACTCATTAAGACCGAAATAATCATTTGGTTTAAGCCAGGTTTCAGTAAGGCAAAGTACATCGAAACTATTATCTGTGACCATTTCATTTACAATAACCGCCTTAGGTGTAAGCGATCTGATGTTTAAAAGACCTAGCTTTATAAATTGTTTTTGTTCACTAATATTGAGATTTTCTGGTTTAATCACAATTCGATTTTTCTTAGATCCTGCAGTAGATTTATTATTTGATCTCACTAAACGAGGAATAGACACAGTTTCAATATAATGTTCTACATTGGTACTTATATCAATTAAGTTTGGACAGCAAAGAGTGTGATTTGGACTTTGACTTACTAGTCATATGGTGTGTAGCGTCTTGGAGATGTTGTCCGACAGAAGAGCCGCTCCGATTCTGCTGGGGTGCAGGCCATCAGCACGGAAGAGCCTAGGTCGCTCCCAGAAAAGATTCCAATTATTTACAAAGAGCAGTCTCTGTTCATTACACCATGACATTAACCATTCATTTAGAACAAATAATCTACTGAACCTTTCGTGTCCTAGTCGGTAGGTGGGAAGCGGTCCAGACACGATGATCGTTGTTTCAGGCGATGTACTGCGTACCGTCTCGATCAGGCTCCTGTAGTCCTTCTTCAGAACCTCCGACTGCCGTAGCCTGATGTCGTTCGTTCCCGCGTGCAGCACGACAGCTCCGACGGGCTCGTCACCGTTCAGAATCCCGGGAACCTGTGCAGCGACATCGAGAACACGAGCACCAGGAAAGCAGTGAGTGCGAACCTTACCTTTACCTATGGTAGCACGGACATGCCGGACGATGGAACTGCCGATGATCACAGCGTCGCGTTCCGTCTCGCGTAGAGGGGAGAAGCGGTTCCGGGTGGAGATCTCGAAGGCCGGGAGGGGCGGAGAGGTCCTAGCTCTGGTCCTGGCCCGCGTCTTCCGCTGTGGAATCACCCAGGGTCCATGTTGTTGTGTCGGTGCCGGAGTGAATGAAACCAGGGATGATCGCATCCTGGGCAGAGAAACACATGGAGTAGACGAGGTCGGAGTCAAAAGGTTACTAACCACTGACCTGTGAGCATCGGCGCGTGATGTTTCAAGCGCGAAACGTCGATCTCGTAGCTCGGCCTGTCTCTCTAGTAGGTCGCGGATCTGCTTCTCCACGGATTCCAGCTCTAACTGCACAGAATGCAGCTCGAAGGTGTCCTCACCTGCACTCAAAGGTAACGTTAGACACACATCTGTTATATTCGCCATTATAGCAGATGTGCTATAATGGCGAATTATAGCTTTCAGTGATACGGGTGTAAATAAGTCGATCGATAGGCGCGACCACGCGTGTAATGCTAGCGGGCTAAGGCTAGTAGCGGAAGTTCGAAAGGTTGGATATATGTAGCGATATCAGAGCAATCCGATTGTTTTTTAAGGAGAATAGTATTCCAGATATGTTCACACGCTATAAAAATGAAAAAGTTCGTTTGTAAAAGAGTGTAAAGAAGAAAAACAAGGTTTCTGAATTAATTCGACAGAGCTCCAAACACAACAACGCCTAGAAACAAGACTAAGACAGAAAGACAGACTAAATCCAGAAGAGCTGCAGCAACGTCTCCAAGACGCTTAAAAGAAACTGACCTGCAAAACTATGTGAAAAACTATGTGCAAGTGTACCTGGACAAAAGCTGTTTTAAAGGAACACGCCGACTTTGTGGAACTTTCATCTCCGTGCGCGCCGTAACTCTGTCTGACGCACCCACCGCTAGCCTAGCTTAGCCCAAAGACTGGAGGTAAACGGCTCCAGCTAGCACACTGCTCCCAATAAGAGACAAAATAACGCCAACATTTTCCTATTTACATGTTGTGATTTGTCACAGCCTGTACAAATAACAAGGTCACATGAGACACAGCCATCTTCTAACCGTATACATTTCTGGAAACTATTTTCTCAGAAGGCGAAGCACTGCTACTTCTGCCGTTATTTTGTCACTTATTGGGAGCAGTGTGCTAGCTGGAGCCGTTTACCTCCAGTCTTTGTGCTAAGCTAGGCTAGCGGTGGGTGCGTCAGACAGAGTTACGGCACGCACAGAGATGAAAAGGGTATGTATGGACTTAATCTAACTCTGGGGGATAAGGTGAATAAGCTAAAGTACCAAAAATTCGGCGTGTTCTTTTAAACGCAAAGGGTGGTCACACCAAATATTGATTAGATTTAGTCTATTTATGACATTATTTTTGAAGGCATCCTCACTTTATATCATTTTGTCTAAAACTTTTCACAGTACTGTAGATTTGCAGGTCGGTTTCTTCAAGTGTCTTGGAGACGTTGCCGCAGTTCTTCTGGATTTAGTCTGTTGCAGTTTTTTCTGTTTCTTCATGTAATCACAGACAGACTCAATGATGGTGAGATCAGACCATACCAGCTGAGTCAGACTCCTTGTGTATACAAAAATCTCACTGGATTATTACAATTAATGGCAAAATGAATGTTTGGAAATGTAAACTTATATTTCCTACTGACACACTACAGCCAAAGATATAAATAATTGTCTTAAAGGGGTGGTTGATTATGATTTCACTTTTTTAACTTGGTGTGTAATGTTGCTGTGTGAGCATAAACAACATCTGCAAAGTTATGACGCTCAAAGTTCAAAGCAAAGGGAGATATTTTATTTTACAGAAACCGCTTTTTAAGGACTACAACAAACGTCTGGTAGGGACTACAATGAGCTTCTTCAAGGGTTAGTGACATCACTAACCCTAAAACTGACATAAACCCTGCCCCTGGGAACTCAATTTATAGATCATCATGACAGAATATGCTAATCCATGACTAGAAGATAGTTAACTCCTACATAAATTCATCAACTAACCATTCAGAAATGTCCTGCTGCATTCTACATGTTGTCACTTCTTCTTGAGTCTCTCCATCTTTGTCCAACTCTGGTTTGAACATAAAATGCTAAAAGTTTTGCAATTTTCAGTGCATGTCTGTGTGAGGTAATTGAAGATGCTAACTCATGAGCTCTTGAAGCTCCGCCCTCTGTGTCGGGAGCAGCAGCATATTATTTGCATTTAAAGGGACACACACAAACACGGTGCGTTTTTGCTCATCCTCAAAAAGTGACAATTTTAACATGCTATAAAAAAATATTTGTGGGGTATTTTGAGCTAAAACTTCACATGCACACTCTGGAGACATCAGGGACTTATTTTACATCTTGTAAAAAGGGCATTATAGGACCCCTCTAAAACATTTTTGTTTTGGTGAAAATACTAACGTGCCTGAGACTTTTGCACACACACATTCTTTTTTTGGGTGGAAGTGCTTTCAAAATCCACTTAGCTAAAAAAAAAAAAAAAAAAATCTTTTGCTAATGAGTGAACACACACTCCACATATGCAATTAATGATGAATGATGAGTAAGTGGTCAATAATGGACAAATAAGACATTTAATTGGGTAAAGTCCAAAATGTTGCTGCCATGATTTTGCAGAATTATATAATCATTACAGCCCAAACATTCACCCACAAAGTTTCCTTCACAGTTCGTCAAATATCTGAAAAGCAATTTCCAACCTCTCATTTCTCAAGGTGATTTGTGAACAACAGGAACTGGCATCTCTCTTCCACAAGGGTTTGCTGCTAACTATTTTTATCTCTCTCTCTCTCTTCATAAGTGACTCATCTATGACGGGCTCCAGTGTCGTCTTTCCCCTGGCATCATTCTTGTGGCCTGCACTCCCTCTGCTTTCCACATTGAGAGAAGTGTTTTATGGTTTGGGAAGGTGAGACATGGCTCTGCCTGTGCAGGCACATCAGAGGTATTTTATTGCAGCAAGGCTCTGCTTATATCTGCTGCAAATTCCACATCTTAACCTCTGTCATATCGCTAAGCCAAACAGAACTTCCTGTAGGCACCAGCTCTGATGCTCTGATCAGTTTATTATAGACCGTTCTCTCCCAAACACAACCTATATGAGGTTAATCTCATATATACACTAAGTAAATGTAATATTACAACTCACATCTGCAAAAAACGCATGCACAAGTGATCTCAATTTGTGTGCTAATCAGAACATGTACTGTACAGTAAATCACACACTCACAACGCACTAAAACGTTATACAAATATAAAGAAATATAAAGAATTCACAATATTTCATGAGAATAGTAGATTTACTCTAATGTTATACTCAAAGGTTTTCACATTATAAATATGAAAACAATAATATGTAAAATATTTAAATATTCTGAAATTAGATTATTTATCGTCAAATAAAATGTTATATTGGTCAATATAATTTGATGCCATTGTAGTCAGTGTAAAAGTGACTAAAGTTGATCAATATGACATGACAAAAATATAGATTTTTGTATTTTCAAAGATATCAGTTAACCACTTGATAAGAAATGTTGTATTGTGTGTCTATTTGGTTTTCTGAAGAGAAGTGAGCCATTGGCTTTGAAGACTAAGCTGTCAAAGCAAAGCTTTGTCAGTAAATTCAGCAAACCATTTTTTTTTTTCCTGTCGAGATGCAATTATTTCCAGCTTCAATTTCAGTTGAAGTTTTAGACAAGTTCCACTTGGGACTTATTTACACATATTAATTGCAAAAAGTTTTACAAAGAAGTTTTAGGGTGAAGTGTCTTGAAACGATTTCTTGACCTAGCAGTACTTTGGTTCATCTTTATTGTGCAAATACTTTCTCAATATCGATATCCCCTGGTTTGGGTCATTACACTGGCTCGCTGTCAGCTTAAAGCCATCCCCAAAATGAATAATTGCTTCAGATCTGAAAACATCCCATCGCCCAGGAGAATCAAACAAAGAGAGGGGACTTCATGGAAATATTTGCAAACTGCTGGCATTTCCTGTAGAGACTAAAAACGCCAGTTATGATGCTACAATATTGGAGCATTTTACTTTGAACAGAAAATAAATCATCAAAGCAACCTGCATGCTTATATTTCAGAAAGGAATCCTCATTTAGAAGGACATAATTGCTAATATGGTTGTTGAGTTGTTGGCACTAGCAAATAATGAGTCAAATCAAATAAAGTACCTTTAATAAATAAAGTTAGATTGCTAACTTGTTTGACTGATTCATTAAAAAGAATGGACTCAATAGGGTAATTCATTCATGAATCAGGCATTGTGGGCTCTGATTCTAAACAGCTGACAGAAGATATACAACAGACAACTTAATTACTTAAATCAATACTGTAGCTTAGCTACTGAAAAGCAATATGATTTAAAAACTACTGAGAAGTCCAGACGAGAAAAGTTAATCTTCGTTCAATGAGATCACATCATGATAAATATAACTGTTTATATTAACACTAACATTCAAAACATTCAGATTTTTGTTAAAGAAGGACGCATTTATTTGATCAAAAATACAGTAAAATTGTGAACTTTTCTGTTTTAATTGATTGTTTAAAAAACATTCTAATATGCTGATTTGAAGCACAAGAAACATGTCTTATTATTACTTATGTTGAAAACAGTCATGTTGCTTAATATTTTTGTAAAAAATGTTTGTGCTATATTTTTGTGCTTAAGATTTTTGCTGAATAAATGTATTGCAGCATGTTACTGACTCAGTATGTACCACAAAACCTGCAACATGATAACTAACACTTAATTTCAATGTTTACCCAAGCCAGTGTATCCCCCACTTTAATATTTTTAGGGGGCTCATTTTTTGTGATACCAACTGCAAATTTGGAACACATCTTGGTTAGACATATGGCTTTTTCAAAATGATTCTGTAAAATATATATTTTGTATAAAATAAAATAAAATAAAAATCCATTCAGTACGTTTGTTTTATAGTAAATGTAAACTTCTATACCGTTTTTGCACTTTCATTTTTTGAAGTGCGCTTCAGTAATAATCTGCTGAGTGTCTTCTATAAAATGAGACCAAATTTTGGTCTGTATTCCAAAGCATTCATGAGTTAAGATCAGATCTCTGCTCAAAAAGGATGGTGACAGTTAACAGGAAGCAAAATATTAATTATCTGTGTTGCCAGTTTTAATTAACCAATTGTGTGATAACTGATGTATAGAATGGAAAGGTAGACGTTCCTTCATTAAATTCAGCTATCTTGCTGGAAAAACAACAAAATAAGCAAAAGCTACGATCAGTAACCTAAAGATATTTGACTTCCTCAGAACCTCACTTTGCTAACAGTCTATGAGATGTTTCTTGCATTATTACTTATTATTATCTTGCACATATGGACCCTAAGTTGTATCAGATCCGTTCTGCTACATTGTTGTGATTCTAATACATCTGATGATATAAACTCAGTAAGCAAATGGGACATTAACTCAACATTCACATTGAGTGAATGGAAAACAGCCAGCGAATAGAGCAACTGCAGTTCGGTATGAGCATCAACCCATACATAGCAGCAGTGCTAAACCTCTCTAGAGAGTGACATTTTTTTACAGCAACATCTTAAGTTAATCATCTTTGCAAAGCCTCTGGTGCATCATGTTTTCAGCTTGTCAATAACACACTAATTCACTTATTCATGTGGATTGCACATGGTGAAGATCCAAAATATCAAACCATGGGTATATATATGAAGGAGATGTTAGTATATCTGTTGATTATATCTGATTCCATTGCTTTGCACTGCATCACATTAAACTTTCAATAAAATGTAGAACTCCGACAATCCCAAACATGATATTAAAATGAATATCTATAAATAAGTTTGGTATCATGATGCAACATACATTTCTTTGATGTGCACTGAGGGAGATACACTGTGGTTGGCAAAATAGTGGCTCAGTAAAGGGCAGCTGAAATGTCAGAAAAAGAATAAATAATTAATGTGCTTATGAGGCAATATGAGATCCCACCAGCACAATATTGCATCCAAACATTCATAGCATCGACTATTCATTTAAAAACAGCAAACATAGCTTAATAAGAGTTATCTAAGTATCTGTGAGCTTTCTCATTCCGACTGAAGTTAGTCAAATCATATTTCCCACAACATCTTTTTATTTATCCTAGAGGGTCTGTTTATGGTCAACTATCATATTGCTAGCAATTTTGCAGATCGAATGTGATACTTTACAAGCTCAACCAGAACACAATCTTCGTGAGAAATATAGATCATAATGCTACAATTGGCTATTGATTATATTATTGACAATGCCAATTTAGCCAAAATGCTACGTCATACGTTGTCCCTCAAGGCCAACATGTTAATAGAAAAACGGATTTAAAAAAAATATTGAATCACACAATTTTTCAGCAACCTCAAGAGGGATTAAAAAAATATTCAATAAAGAGTTCTAAGCATCAAATCAAATCAATCAACTCTGATATTAATCACAATATTACAATATTTTCTTATCAAATGTATTTAAAAAAAAAAAATCTAATGTGTATACTATTTTACAATTGCAAAACTAAAATTTCTACCCATATAAAACTTTAAAAATGACAAAAACAAACAATAGCACAATATAAAACTATTGACTTACAGTAATTGACTATACAAAAAAGAAGAAGATATATTTTACATTTATTATTGCAAAACATTTGTTTTCATTTCAATGGGAACTCTAACTTCTCTGATTGGTGTATCTCTTTTGAGGATCATGGGCAATTATTTGAAGGAAATTCATCTATTAAACATAATCTGTCAAAAATGTAATTAAAATAAATAATGACCTTTCCAGAAGAACATAAAAGCCAATTCACACTGCATCAACAGACACCGACAGATGGCAACAGACACTTTGAAGGGTTTTGTCGGACCAGTGTGTTACCCCTGTTGGTGTCTGTCGGAGCTTGTCAGGTCGTGGGATGTCTGAGAAGTGACACACTGGAATTATCTGGTGAAGGTTGCGTTTGTGGGCATCTGTCAGTACAATGTGAATTAAAGGGCCTTAAAGGGGTCCTATTATAATTTTTCACTTTTCAACTTTAGTTGTGTTAAGTTACTGTTCAAGCATAAAAAGATCTGCAAGGTCACAAAGCTCAAAGTCCACTCGTTTCTCGTTTTTTCCAGGCTTTGTGAAGTCATTATGCTACTCATTTAAATAATCCCAGACCAAGGAATCTGCAAAAAAAGGTGCGAGGCCTGCTTGAGCTGCATTAGAGAAGACAGTGATGTCAAAGAGATGCTGTTTTGTCCACCCCATTTCCAAAATTCATTTGTTTGACCTTCCTAAGGCTGACGAGAGTGATTAAAATTGATTTTAGCCACTGTTGCTGAACATTATAACCCCAATGTTTATCTGTGTGCTACATATTTTACGGAGGACAGCTTCCAGAAATGAAGAGAGTACAATGCATGCTACGCACAAAAGCTTCTCCTAAAATGGAGCAGTTCCCACTTTGTCGGGACAATCTGTTGTTTGTGGATCACAACTTGTAATTGGAACTGTTAATAGAAAACACAACTAGAAATAATAAGAAATGCTTACAAGTTTGATGTAGTTGCTATGATGTAAACAAAGGGCAAAGCTTGGCCTCCACTCACTTGCTAACTAACATTACAGTACTGATATAGTGTTTACTGTAGCTTTTGTAAGCTTTTGCTTTTGTTAGACTGCTCACCGCCCCTTAGGACAATTACCCTTGGTTTTGTGGTCGATTATCGTTTGTATTACCATAGTTTTCTGACAAACATCATGATTAAATGGTGTATATGGTGTAAACATATGTTTATTTTATTTTTTTTGCTGTTATTTTCTTATACATTTTAGATGTACTTTGCAAGCACGAATTTCTCTGGACTTTTCAGAGTTGTATACCACTCTGAAACGTCCTGTGAAATCTGTGCTTGCAAAGTCACTGCATGAAATCCATTGAGGACGATCCTCTTGTTTGTTAACATTCTTAAGTCTGAATCAGGCTTGAATTGGTTTGAAATTGACACCATCCTTAATATTTATACCTTAGCAGATGAAACTTGCGGTTATGGTAAGGGGCGTGACATTTCCTAAACCGAGGTGCCAATCACAACACACTGGGCCAGCTAACCAATCACAGCACATTTCGTATTTTGGACGGAGGACCTTAATCGCAACAGGAACTAAAGATGCGTTCGAGCCAGATAGGGGAGAGAGGTGTTGTAATAATGTAAAATATGTGAAAAATAATGTGTTTTTTGAACAATCAAGCATGCAAGCATATTCTAGTACACCCCAAAAATAAAAACCAAGACTTTGTAAAAGGGCATAATAGGACCCCTTTATTATTGTGAAATAATGAATATACTGTATATACATTCCAGAAACCAACTGTTGCTTTCTACAGAAACTTTGAGATACTCAAAAACATGCAAGAGCATGTGGGTGGAACCACAGTGATTGATACACATCAGAAGCAGTGAATTTTAAGAAAGCTATAAATCAACAACAGTTCAATACCGTTTAACTTGATCACAATTCATTGTTTGCAAAGGTAATTACAAGGTTTCTTAACATAAGTCCTTGCCATAACCTTGTCTTGTCTGATAGACTGTGGCACTTGGCCAGTTATTGAACTGGATCTCATGCAAATGGCAATGATGATGATTCTCTTGTTTGCTCTTCCTCTCTCGAACACCATTATGACTTTGCGGAAATTAGACTCTTTAGAGTCAGTGACTGTGGCATATTGTGTTTGTGTATTGAGGCAATTTAGTTAAGATTGATTTAAAAGGTAATATGTGCATTCAGTTGGCTTTAAATGGCAAATGAGAAGAACAGACATAAATCAACAATATTTCTTGAGACCGAGAAAAGGTTAATATAATTTAACAATACAATATTTCAGATTTAAGGCCTTTTTGATATACATTAATAGTTTTTATTCTGCAAGGATACATTAAATTGATCAAAAGAGAAAGTAAAGGCATAACGTGACAAAGGATTTCTATTAAATTGAATAGGTAACGTTACTTTTCTCATTTCTTGGAAAATGAATTGGCACAATATCCCAAAACACTGCAGAAAAAACCTTACAATAACACACCATGAAGAAACGACACAACTCTGGGTTTTAACAAGAAAAGGTCAAAGGTGATAAAAACAGCAGGAGGAAACTGAATGTAAGTCACGGCTCTTAGCTTGTAACAGTCATGCAAAAGTCCCCACCTGTCCAGTTACGCTCCTCAGCATGGCCTTCCAGAAGTGAACACGGAAGATAGACACAGGCCTGTAAATTTTATAAGGGCTTAGGGGAGAGATGATATCTTTTAATTAAAGTTTCGGGTGGAAATAAATAAACAGGTTAAAGCTCACCCAAATTCATAGTATTTTATCTTGAAGAATTTCACGGCCAGGGAAACCAACTGCACATAAACCGCCCTGCACTTAAACTTTAGGCGAAACAGTAAATACTAAATCCGCAAAGACTGCAGTGCAACGGGCTACATAATGGTTACTAATGGTGCATATTGCAGATCAGATATACTTCCTGATAGTGCAAGTTTGTTCAGCTGTAGGAGATCATTCAGGAGACTCCAGGAAGTGTGGTTTGGAATCACCCTGTGTGCAGTGAGTTACGCTCCAGGGTTTGTTCTTCCACATAATAAAACAACAAAAGCTTGACTGACATGAAGCTTTCAGGCACCGACAGAAGGGCTGGAGGAAGGCTGTTGCTTTTAGCTCCCGTTGGCAGCTCCCAGCCATTGGAGCAACCTCAGTTTTTCCGAACAACAAGGCAGGCCTTGTCAAAGCCAGCTATATTCATAGATGATTAGGAGGAAGTGCTGAAACACTTGCATCATCTAGCCAACAATCATCTGGACTTGCTCTATAACACAACATGCAACTCTGCATACATTTCTGCAAAACTACAAAAACTTACCTATAGAGTATATTTCACTACTCTAGGCACATTATTGATTAACAAAGACTTTTCTTTTCACAATACTATATTATGACCTCAAAATACTTTTATCATAGTGCATTATTTGTAAAGGAATACATTTTGATGTTTGTATCACATAACCAGCTCCTTATATATGGCTTTTCTGATGTAGTAAACTTGCACTGTTGCTCACCTGGTACAGCATTGCGATACAAAGGGCTTGGTTACGAGTTCTGTGGAACACGAGTCATAATAAAAGCGATCAAAGACTTGTAGAAGCAAGCTCAACTTTGCTCACACTGCATGTAAAACCTAGCAGATGACTAACAAATGATAGAAAATGAGTCACGACTGAGGAAACATCACGACTCAATGAGGCTGCCTGATGGAAATGCACTCAGACGATAATTTCTGACCTGAACCGCTAACTTTTTCTCAGGACAGAGTTTCAATCTGCAGAGCCACGACGACATTATTTTTCCTTAGCTTCTTATGCATTTCACATTTAAATCCTGCGAGAGTTCTGACACAGTCGCCCAAGCACTTTAGGGCTTGACTGTACTGCGGAGACAGAGCAACTCAACTTTACCTTTCGAATGCTGCCTTCCCGTTGGTATATTTTAACACTTTTTTTCCCCCACTGAATTTCACATGGTCTATGTTAAGGCTCAGAGGGAACATTTTTTAGACATGTGTTTGAGAGAGATATCAGGAGAGAGAGAGAGAGCTGGAGGTGTGTAGGCGCAACCGTAGCTTGTTCTGCTGGCCTTCATTGCAAAACTCAACAGCTTTCACACATTATAGTTAAAACTTCTGATAAAACGTGCTGATAAAGAGCTGTTACAGTACTGTATATGGCAAGGCACTTATTGCAGTGGCATGCGTAGACTTTTTCAATTAGGATAGCCAATGTGCAGCACAGACTCATTTAAGCACTGCCTGAAACATAACCCAGCTACCAGGGTAATAATAATAATAATGACCAAAATATTATTTCATGATGTGAATAATCTTATTACAATATACAGTGAGGAAAATAAGTATTTGAACACCCTGCTATTTTGCACGTTCTCCCACTTAGAAATCATGGAGGGGTCTGAAATTGTCATCGTAGGTGCATGTCCACTGTGAGAGACATAATCTAAAAAAAAAAATCCAGAGCTGCAAATAAGTATTTGAACACCTGAGAAAATCAATGTTAATGTGTGGTACAGTAGCCTTTGTTTGCAATTACAGAGGTCAAACGTTTCCTGTAGTTTTTCACCAGGTTTGCACACACTGCAGGAGGGATTTTGGCCCACTCCTCCACACAGATCTTCTCTAGATCAGTCAGGTTTCTGGGCTGTCGCTGAGAAACACGGAGTTTGAGCTCCCTCCAAATATTCCCTATTGGGTTTAGGTCTGGAGACTGGCTAGGCCACGCCAGAACCTTGATATGCTTCTTACAGAGCCACTCCTTGGTTATCCTGGCTATGTGCTTCGGGTCATTGTCATGTTGGAAGACCCAGCCTCAACCCATCTTCAATGCTCTAAATGAGGGAAGGAGGTTGTTCCCCAAAATCTCGCAATACATGGCCCCGGTCATCCTCTCCTTAATATAGTGCAGTCGCCCTGTCCCATGTGCAGAAAAACACCCCCAAAGCATGATGCTACCACCCTCATGCTTCACAGTAGGGATGGTGTTCTTGGGATGGTACTCATCATTCTTCTTCCTCCAAACACGTTTAGTGGAATTATGACCAAAAAGTTCTACTTTGGTCTCATCTGACCACATGACTTTCTCCCATGACTCCTCTGGATCATCCAAATGGTCATTGGCAAACTTAAGACGGGCCTTGACATGTGCTGGTTTAAGCAGGGGAACCTTCCGTGCCAAGCATGATTTCAAACCATGACGTCTTAGTGTATTACCAACAGTAACCTTGGAAATGGTGGTCCCATCTCTTTTCAGGTCATTGACCAGCTCCTCCCGTGTAGTTCTGGGCTGATTTCTCACCTTTCTTAGGATCATTGAGACCCCACGAGGTGAGATCTTGCATGGAGCCCCAGTCCGAGGGAGATTGACAGTCATGTTTAGCTTCTTCCATTTTCTAATGATTGCTCCAACAGTGGACCTTTTTTCACCAAGCTGCTTGGCAATTTCCCCGTAGCCCTTTCCAGCCTTGTGGAGGTGTACAATTTTGTCTCTAGTGTCTTTGGACAGCTCTTTGGTCTTGGCCATGTTAGTAGTTGGATTCTTACTGATTGTATGGGGTGGACAGGTGTCTTTATGCAGCTAACGACCTCAAACAGGTGCATCTAATTTAGGATAATAAATGGAGTGGAGGTGGACATTTTAAAGGCAGACTAACAGGTCTTTGAGGGTCGCCTGAGGGGCGCGGGAGAACGGCGCGAGGCCGGTGGCGTGATTACTGACGACCGACACCTGTGAGGCACTGTTCTCGTATCTCGCACGGAGGAGTAGGTATTTTCTTAGCAATGGTAAAACACACATCAACCGATCACGCCACCGGCCTCGCGTCTTTCAACCGATCACGCCACCGGCCTCGCGTCTTTCAACCGATCACGCCACCGGCCTCGCGTCTTTCTCCCGCGGCGCTAGCCTCGTCCTGCTCCCTGTATTACTGTGATTACTGATGAGCGCGCCTGTGAGATGCACCGGTCTCATGGGCTATCTCTCACGGAGGTGCGGGTATTTTCTTAGCAATGTTAAAACGCAAATCAACCGATCACTTGTTTAGCATTCATGTAAACATTACATTCAGATTCACCAATCGGGGTGAATTCAGTTAGATTGAAACAAAAGGTGAGCATGTAAACAATGGATGGCGACCGCAGAAAGCAAAAGCTGAATCCCGGACATTTTTGTCGATCTCGACGGCCGGACATGTCCGGGAAATAGAGTATGGTAACCCCTACTACTCAGCTTTCTTCGTCCCTGTTTTCTGCAGGTTTCTGCCGTTGAAATCAAACGCACTCGCACTGATCTGTGATAGGTCTGTTAGCGCATTAGGTCCAACCCCCTATGGGCGGGTTTGAAAGGGTGGATCTAGTGCTTGTAGTCTTAACAGAAATCCCCCCCTCTTACACTTCCTCCAACAATGACGCAAAATGACGATTTTTGCGTCATTGTAGGAGGAAGTGTAAAGAGGTAAATACAGATTTCTCTCGTCTCGGGGGAAAATGAAAAAATGTTGCATGACCATTCAATAGTATGACTGGGTTTCTAACAATGCAAAGCTTAATGCAAATGGGTGAAGTGTCCCTTTAAACTTTGTTTCAGGTACAGTAGGCTTATTTAACGTAGTAAGAAATAATAGACAAACTGAATAATCAAATGTAAATTAAAACTGTAGTCTTCACTAAATATAAAATTCATTAAATATAAAAATTGTATTATTAAAGATACAAAAGTCAGATTTTATAAAAAAGTGGTTAAATATCAGAGCTGGAGTATTAAATTAAGTATTAAAGGTACAGTTTGTCAAGATTAAATAGATGTGATGGTAGAACAACAATAATCTGTGTTGTTATAATATACCCATTTTACCTTTGTATACCTTCCCTAAAAGTTTTTAGCTGTGACTTAGCAGTAACTCCAGGGTGAAACTAATGATTCATTTCAGGATGTGTCTGCTTGCTTTGCAAAAAGGGGCAGTAATCAAAAACTACTGAGAAGTCTAAAGCAGATTTGAATTGCATGTCTAATTGTATTTGATTACTGTGCATCAACACAACCAATAGTAAAAAATATGTTAAATCTTGGTGTGCAGTAGTGAGATAGGCCTAGTAGCGAGCAAAATATTAAATAAATAATACAGATTAAGAGCGAACAGCCTTTTGTCTAGGATTTTCTGCTTTCTGTCCCTAAAAGATGACTGTCTTTGGGAAATTTGTGATGACCTGTGAAAGTCTTTGGAGCATTTATATCGCTTTGTCTGCTGTAAATGGATACTGTTGTCATTTCCAAAACAATACAAATTATTCACAAATCTATCCTCAGTAAGAATTGCGCTGTTGTTTGAAACAGTATCTCTGAATTGCAGGGTTGCACATTAGAGTTTCAATGCAAATGCACACACATCATTCTTATGCAAGTAAAAATAACCTTTCATTGATGATTCATCATGGAATAATGAGGTGCCCTTTTTCTGCCATCTTAAAAATGGGGCCATATGCCAAATCATGCAAAACATATGGAATTGTCATTAATACAGCCAACCTTTTCAGCTACAGCCCTCAAGATATTCATCAAAGAAAGGCCCACAAGCTCTTAAACTAGTTTGGTTTGTGATGTGAGGGGCCAACACAGTAGTTGGGGACATTGTTTCAGTGTACAGACCAAGGTCAACTTATAGTGCATCCAGCCATTCTGCCAAACAAGGCCAAAACTCTAGATACTGATCTTCCCAGGGGAGACTGACAAAAACCACTTATACTCACTGAATGGTTGCTTCTAACTTGAGAGCACGTTAACCCCTTTGTCCTTCACATCCTATATGTGGCCAATTTACTATTCACAGTCAGACAAATGAGAATCAGTGCACTCTAAACAAACAAACAAACAAATAAATAACCCCACTTCTATAATAATACTAAACATAATATTAATAAAAAGGACAGTATGCATGCAATTGGTCTGTGACCTCATCTGTAATATATTGTAGTTAATTAAATATAGTCTTCAAACAGAGGTAAGTCAATGGAAAATGCTTTACAATTAAAATGCAAGGCGTGAAACGCTCTGGCACAAAAGGACCTTTGAGTAACAGCCTCACTGTAATTTTCGCTTAATTAGTCGAACACGTCCCGGAGTCAGAAACCAGGATGACAAAACATTGAGTGTGCCTCTTGATGAAATTTTTCTGGCATGCAAAAATCTGCCATGTTAATTCTTTCCACCCTTGGGCCATAAAGGGGGTCATGCCCAGTTACAGTTATCAGCAGTCATGATGCGGATGCTCAAAGACATCTCAAGACTGGATGCTCAAAAACGAAAAATCAGACAAGAAAGATGCACACACACACACACACACACACACACACACACACACACACACACACACACACATGCAAATGTGTGGCTAAATTTCTCATTAACAGATTAATTACAGAAGTTAAAGCATTTGCCTCTGTTGTCAGGTTGTTATAAAACAGGAGAAGACTCTGAGGAACTTCTGCAAGATGAAGAGCTGGTGACTGCGAAATCTGCCCACAGGAGGTGATATTACGCATTTTGGCAGCAGATCAATACGTCCCTGCCTGGTAGACCCTGGCCATCGAGTTTTCAGCATAGCATTCGCCCAGCAAAAGCCACTGTAATGAGCTGAGCCATCTATTGGGCTCCTCCAAATTACCCCGCTGAGGTTCGTCTAGGGAATTAAACAGGAGAAGGAAGATGCCCCAAGGCAGAATTATGCTTGTTGGAGCTCTCAATCACCACACATTACCATCTAATAACGCAAGCCCTGGTCTCCCGAGAGCCACAGAAATGTGCCATTGCTCAGCAATTAAGCTCTGAGTTGTATACTGTTGACATACAGCTTTTGTTTTTTCCCCCAATTTTGCCACCTCATTCCCAAGTGCCCCTTTTTCCCTCCGCTCCATGCCAAGACCTCAAGGTAGACTCTGAATGGGACGTTTTGTACCATTCTATCCCACATAAAAAACTATATATGTTGCACTTTTGACTCTTCACTTTTCTTGAATTATTCTCCAGCCTGCTGAGAAAGCATCAAGTTAGTTTGTAATATAGTGGAGCCTTTGAAGCCATAGTTTTGCCCAGGAGGTTGGTTTAAGATCGTTTACTAAGACAACAGCGTCCCAAATATCATTGTTTTTTTATGCAACCATCGTACCCAAGCAAAAAATTTAACATAACTCATTTTCTCCCAAAATAATTCTCCAATCATTCACTTAAGAACTCATATAGCTGCATAAAGAAACACAGGGGACTGTGGAGTATGCCTGCATTGCATTTGATAATTCTGCATCAGGGCTTTAGTTCCCATCAAAGATGATGTAAGGAAATGCTATTAAGCATATAACACCTAAGATTTGACCTTATGATGCTCAATTGCACAAGACCTTTTGATTGTCTAATGCTCTGTTCATACATGGATTTAATGTCTGTTTATTTTTCATGTGGGCGTGGACGATTTAAAGGAACGCGCCGACTGTTTGAGACTTTAGCTTATTCACCGTATCCCCCAGAGTTAGATTAAGTCCATACATACCCTTTTCATCTCTGTGCGTGCCATAACTCTGTCTGACGCACCCACCGCTAGCCTAGCTTAGCACAAAGACTGGAGGTAAACGGCTCCAACTAGCACACTGCTCCCAATAAGTGACAAAATAACGCCAACATTTTCCTATTTACATGTTGTGATTTGTATAGTCACAGCGTACAAATAACAAGGTCACATGAGACACAGCCATCTTCTAACCGTACTGGGAACTATATTCCCAGAAGGCGAAGCACTGCTTCTTGGGCGGAGTGATTTGTGCTAAGCTAGGCTAGCGGTGGGTGCGTCAGACAGAGTTACGGCACGCACGGTGATCTAAAGGGTATGTATGGACTTATCTAACTCTGGGGGATACAATGAATAAGCTAAGTCCCAAAAAGTCGGCGTGTTCCTTTAATGTTAATAGTGGGCTTCACATTGGATGCACTGCCGGTAAAAATAAGATATCACATTTTGACAATAAAACCATTAAAAATGTACATTGTGAAGGGGAAAGTGTTCGTATATACATTGCGGGCAGTGCATAATGCATCATATCATGAATAGGATTAATTATTATTTATGCATGAGTCAAATTTGCTTAGAATGTCTACAATTTCAGACATGGTTTAAAGTGCATGTTTTTTTATTAAATCCCTGAATGTTGGCAGAGACAAATCATAGAATAGCAAAATCACATTACAGCCTTCATCTTATTACGAATGCTCCGCTTCGCGTCAGGGTCCTGATCAGCCTGTCGGGGTTGTATTCACTATAACAACCGCCTCGCTCTACTTTATCCCACTTATTACATGGCGACCTACCAAATAAATCAATAATTTGACACAAAATTGATTTAAAAACGATTGATTTAAAAACGATTGTGTTGCTTCCGCTAAAGAAAATAGTCCGTTCCGTCTCTATGGTTAGAATCCTGCGTCCATAGCAACGGTGTGTTATACTTAGCAGCGGTCTGTTATCAAGAAATAACAGACAGCATTCTATATTAGAATTCAACCAAGCCATGTAATAATCCTTTATAACATTTACACATCCTGTTTCTGCAAGTGTATTGACAGCATTAAAAAGTTATTGAAAGCGTAAAAGTATTTACACATACTGTACCATATAATGTATATTGCACCATTTTAGAAGCGTGACAATACTTATGAATCATTTATATTATAACTATGTGCAGAGTTTTTCTATTACATTATAAAGATATATTTGAGCCCCTATAAAATAAAGAAAAATATTAATAGGCAGATAAATGTACAATGACTATATTTGTTGCAAATTACTATTAATATCAAATTAGGTAAATGCGTTAACTGTGATGATATTTCATTCATGATACAGATTAAATACCATAAAATCAACCAATAAAATCATGAATTCAACTGAAAATGACTTGTAACCATTTGTATGTCTCTAAAGTTGTTCACTATGTTTAGGTGCAAAATAATTATTAATTATGTATATTGTAGAATTGTAGTAACTAAGGACCTAACAAACAGGAACACACTATACACAAATACTGAATTTCATGCAAATTGACAAAAAAAAAAAAAAAGAAAGATAGATTTTACCAGTCAAAATGGCATGAGTGGAAAGTGATGTGTTCTGAAAAATGAAAACAGGTTAAAGAAAAAAAAAAAAAAGACAGGCTATTTTAATTTTAAATCACAAGCCATTTTCTTGTCTGCTGAGTCCTGGTTTAAAGATTGAACGGCTTTTTTGTTCTATTATTCACAGAAAGCCCACTTAGTACCAAAATAGCTTATTAAAAACATTGTTGAGAGATTCTCGACACCCATTTTGAATATCAAACGTCTTTTTATTTTCATAATGACCTTTTACCATCTATTATGGGCATAATTGCATGCAAAGCATACAAACTGATGTGTGCGCATTCCTGCTCCTTACTGAGACCGGTGTTCTATCTGTAATTTAAAATGGAAAATTGTGTTATACATGTTCTGATTATCGAATCAAAGAGAACATATCGAGCAGGTGTGGAAATGAGTCAAGATGTCGCCTTCCCACTTTCATTCTATAACGTCGACCCCACATCTAGCCAAGTCGCCTACACTTCTAAGGTTAATGTGGCAGACACCTTTGTCACCCACAGCTCTTGTGAGATACGCTGTACATAAAAAAAAGAAAAGGTTAGAGTTGTTTTTATAAATCTGAAATTAGACTGACATTCTGTAAATAAAATAAATAAAGATATTTTTTTTATAATTCTGACTTGTGCTGACAATTTCTAGCCTACAAACAGTAGGAGGAAAAATAAAAAAAAAGTATTTTATTTATCTACAGATAGAGCTGACAATGTTGAACAGTAGCAGCCTATTCTTTTTGCCATTCTTTATGTCTCGGTGGAATATTGTGCTTTTTAAACCCTCGGGCAATCCTCCAGTATGTTGACCTCATCCATATCTGTTACTTTTTGAAGTGAAGCTGGGTGCAGGACGCTAGTCAGCGATAAGAGTTTCATTCTGCCTCACTCGATCACACTTCTGATGCTCCTATTTTGATTTATGCTTTCTTACATCCTAGAATTTATTTAAGGAATTTTTTTAAGTATTCACAAAGCTGTGGTGTTGTTGCTCACATATTGATTGTCCAAGATGCCCTGGGGCGCCTTTAGAGAATTTAAAGCAAGAAAATAGCTCAGGTGAAAAAAAAAAAAACTAGTTTATCCAAGTTTCTCCTAGAAAGCGTACCAGCCTGAATTTGCACATACTGAAATTCTGCTTTACTGTATGCAAAAACAGGAAGTGTAAAAGCATCTTAATTATTTATCCTAGACATTTATACAATGACATCAAGAAAACAATCATTTTGTTTGAGAAAAAGACCCATGTTGTCTCACACGTTTTCGCTAGTTTCAAAAAGAGATCTTAATGGGGCTGTATGTAGAATTCCAAAACGCTTGTTATTAGCGACACCGGTGGACGTTAAGTGAACTGCAGCCAACTTGCGGCACGTACTTGCACTCGTGCACATGTAACATACAATAGACACATTGATATTATACAGAATAGCTCTTTTGACATTATCCTGAACATTGTTTGTTTCATTCATTTCATGTGTCACAGAACGGAAGAGAGGCTTTCAGGAGTGCATGTAAACGTCACATCCTTTTGATTTTCCTGGAAAAAAAAATCCTTCACATATAAATCAGTCAACAGGCTTTCATAGACAACTAAGTCAAGGAAGGTATTATTTATACATGAAAATTCTTACATATAGCCCCTTTTACAATGTCACAAGTCTGCAATCAATAAACCAAGCAAACCAAAACCAAGCTGAGTTTTGCTATCTAAATTCATTTTAGAGCCCTTTATGTCAACAACTGTCACATTTGTAGTTCTCCTAAGATGACAAAGATGATATTTAAATGAAAAAACATAAAATGAAAATGCAAAACATACATAATTCAAAAATCACAAAACATAAAAATCATATGACTTTAATGCTACAAATACCAGACATTACAAAGACATGATCTTTGGAGGAATAAAAACAGCACATCAAATGCACTGTATGATTTATTAGCTTAATCCAGGATTATTGTGCTTGTTTTGATGCATGGTTAATCAAGCATTGGCTTATGCCATGGTGACATGGGTTTGCATAATACTTTAGATTTAACAAAGGAAGGAGGAACTGTATTATCCAATTTGAGGAAAAAAAAGAGAAACAACATAAGAGCCATTCCCCAGCGTTTCTATCTTTGATATCAGATGTGAGAGCTACTGTATAGTTCTTAATGACACGTACCCTTATCAAAATTCATTCTTTACATACAATTAAAACACTGATCCTCTCATCCTTAAGATCTTAATTTGTTCACCATGTCGAACATCTCTATTCTCTCATAAAATCTAGCCTCATTACTCAGAGAAGTCAGAACGTTAAGTGTCTACAGCTATGCAACACATTAACAATCAGTCGTGAACCATGACTGCTTTATAATGGTAATAAAATGCGCCCATTTACAAAAGAGAGTGCGGACCAGAGAAATTTATGATCCAAATGATGTCATGTGGTCTTGCATCATCCATGTTAATTAGCATGTTAGGTGTATCCCTGCTTCATTTGCCTGTAAAATATGTAATAATAATAATAATAAATTCATCTATCACTTGCCAAAAGCTAGCCAAATTAAAAAGATGCCAACATCTGGTTTTGCATTTTCGCATATTTAGCTGCCTAATATAATATAATATAATAATAGTTTTAATAAATTCAACATTTTCATCATTTTGTTTACTTTTGTACATTAAACAGCTTTGATAAGTCGAGAAGCACAGAGTATGTATATTATTTAATAAAATCCTGCATAATCTAAGGTTTTGCACCTATAAGAATTGGCTTTTCATCCTCAGCATATTGTATTTTTCACTACAAATTACTGTAATATGTTTATGGCAGACAAGTAATTTGCACACATAACAGAGAGGATGCGGTGAAGATTAATAACCCACTTTATTTTAAGCGAAAATGCTTATTACCGCAGAGACTGCCTGGGGAGAAACAGATACTCATCTTTCATTAAAACATCCACTGCTAAATGCACACGGCCTACAGCTTTGCACAACATCCATGGACCTGAAAACACACCGACTGTTGCTTTCTGAATGCGATCAATGTGGTTATCAGTTCAACGCGATAACCAACGAGAGCTGGCCTGCATAATGCCGGATCAGACCAGTACCTTAAAGAATTATTCGAGATCCAGATAATAATAATTTGTTTAAAAATCCAAATAAAATAAGGCACAATACTATAATTTGGACAAGTAGCTTATAAAAATGCATCGTTCCATTTTAAAGTCCAGTCATGCATGTATCTAAAGCCAAAAAAACATGGACTTAGTCTGAATAAGCCTGTTAGTGAATATGTCACGGTAATCAACATGCATTTAAATGCCACATGGAGCACAAAAACTGTTGTTCTGTGAAACATGAGGTTGAGGTGAGTCAAACAAGTCAGAGCATTTAGTGTACAGTCAAAAAATACCACTGTCCCTTGAGTGAAGCACTGTTTTAATCACTCAAATGACCTTTGATAATAGATGCTTACAGTCTCACATTTGCCCTTACATAACTCCTCTCAAGTGCAACAAGTCATACTGAGATGTCTCTTCTGGCAGTCAGAATGTTCAGTTTTAATTAGTAACAGATATCGCCCTCACAAATATCCAGCATTTCAATTTTCCACAAGAGTGTTTCTCTATCAGCAAAAAACGGCCTTGCAGACAGAAAGAGCTGAAGAGCGCAATGGAGATTGCTCATATATGTGTATAAGAACATCGGCTCTCGGGACTTCAAATAAAACGGGTCACGTCAAGAAAGGGAAACCATTTGAACACATAAAAGCTAGATTGTTTCATTTGTAAACAGGTGATGATGCCAATAAAGCAGGCTAATGTGATCTATAGACGTTAAATGTTTATGTGTACGGTGCTCTGATGGCCATATTCCTTCTGAACGGTTTGATTGTGGCGATAAAAAACAGTCATCAGTTTTTAGTTTTTTTCTGCAATTCCTTTTTTTTTTTTTATTAAAGTTAAGTGAGCCCGGGTAAAACTAAATCTGCCATTTTGGTTTGAGCTGAATTTCAAAAGGAAGAAAAAAACATTAACTTGAATTTGAACTTGCTAGCTCCACTTGTACACTTTTTTTGAACTATCAAATTAGAATGAAGTACAGGAATAAAATGAACAACTGAGCTAAAGATGCTAAAAAGACTGCTTTACTTTGTATGTTTATCATTTTTCCTTAAGTCATTTGTAGCGCATGAAGGCTGCTAATGTTTATTCAATATAAAAATGCTTCAAAATTCCCAGAGTTCAATCTTTAAAATGTTGTAAGCCATGCAAGGTTGATTCTTATACTGCAACAAGAATAGGAATATATACATCTCAAATCAAAATAGTCTATTGGCCGGTTTCACAGCTTCTTGTTTCAAGGCTTAAACCTAGTCCCAGAATAAAATGCATGTTTGAGCTGTTTTAAATTAAAAGTATATTTAAATTTACATTAAAATATGTCAGTGCCATTGATTTGTCTCAAGATGTACATCAGTAATGTTTTTTTTTCTAAGGCACATTTATAAAAGCTCCTTAAATGTCCTAATTGAACTAAGGCCTAATTCTGGCTTAACCTAAGACCTGTCTGTGAAACCAGGCCCACATGTGTTAGATTTGAGGTTATCTACATACTTAGTGTACTCTTAAACATTTACTCCATGCACTTTATACAATTAAAATTTAACATTAAATATATATAAAAAATTGAGTCATTCTCCTCCAGAAAAAAGACTACATTTTGAAGACATTCCTGCACGATTTTTGTCCATCAAAAGCTCTCTAGAATGAGAACAGAGATGAGACAGAGATTTGCAAGTAGCAAATTGCGTTTTGTGTCTGATGTTACTATTAAAATGAAATGGCTTGCAAAGTCATGTCATGCTTTCTCAACTGTATTCCTTCATCTTCAATTACTGTCATCTAAAAACACTGTTTGTCAGTTTGTTTGCATGTTTGTTCATTTTGTTTTTTTTCTGATTGCATGCGGATGAGAAAAGCCCATGCAGCAGCCAATACTTTCAGCAGGATAAATGCAAGTAGCTTTAAAATCCCCAACAAGCCAACATGATTATATCGTTTTGGTGCCGGCATTGATTCATCAGCCTGCGACTCACATTGATCCATAATGGAATTTATAGAAAGCGGCTCTGATGATTTGACCTCATCAACAGCTCTGCTCATTTGAGGGGACAAATTATAATATGGTAGCAACAAAGGTTTTATGGATTTAAAGAGGACCTATCATGCTTTTTTCTTTTTCAACCTTCTTTAGTGTGTAATGTTGCAGTTTATGCTTGAAAAAGGTCTGCAAAGTTACAAAACACAAAGTTTAGAAAAAAAAAAAAAAAAAAAAAACATGACTCCAAAAATGTCAAGTGATATAACCATAAAGTAAACACCTTGAATAGACTTCAGTGCACAAAAATAACAAGAGTAAAAATACTTTTATAATAGGATAATACATAAAAAAGAACATAACAGATATGCATAATTTAAAATGTAAAAATAAAATTCATAATATTCTTGATCACAATCTTGATCATGATAAAAAAAAAGAGACTACACTGTAAAAATCTCTACTCCTTATATTTTGTTTTTCTTTTTTGCATGGGCTTTTACTTCACAAAAGTTGAGATAACTTCTTTTATTTTGTCAGTTCAAATACATTGAACAATTCAACTGGATAAACACAGTTTAGTTTATAAAAATAATTTAAAAAATGTTTTTTTTAGACTTTTTTTTTCTCTTCACTTGCACAATGGCAATTTTGACTTTAAAACCCGGAAAAAATCAAAATGCTTGATTAAATATTTTACATGTAATTGTACATTATAATTATGAACATGTTCATATAGGTGAGTCATGACTCATGTCACCATTGTGTGTATTTTCCAGGCGCATTTGCATACACATTAAACATCTACTCTCAAATCTTACTCTTTCTGCACAGCATGTGCTGTCGCATTGTTTTCTTTTGTTATTTTCAGTTATTGCGGATGAATGATACATTCGTGTAAACTGCCAATCATAATGTCAGTTGTAATCGTCCTTGTCATAAGCGTGGTTCAGCAATGTCAATCAAATTCACATTTCCTGGTGTAACCGTGACAAATCATGTGTACGACTGAGAGGTCTGATCCTCAGCAGACTCCAGCAGTACAATGAAGAAACCACTTCTAACCTGATATCCACATAGACACGCTCCTGTCCCCTTCAACACCTGACAGATAGTATGTCATCATTTTTCTAGATACGGAGAGTGGCGAGACTCTATGTCCAGGGGCACATTGTGTGTTTACACCCCTGGGTTGAGGTTGAATGGTGTCTGCACTGCTCCGACACTGGCCATATGGACACTTTTAGACGGTGGTGCCCCTGAGGCATCATCTGCCTTGTATCCTGAAGCACTTTACAACAAAAATAAGAGGAAATCGAAAGCCAGTTTGGTGTTTTTGGCTGCCTCCTGTGGTGCTGTGCCACTAGTTATAAATCAATAGCCAACTAAACACCCTCGTCAAGCAGCAATCATAACAATCCTATGATGGAAAGGTTAAGAAATGCCCAGCGAGCTTGTCTCTGCATTGAGCTGATATGTTTATTTATCCTTAACTTAGTCAGCATTAAAAAAAAAAAAAAAAAAAAACCTGGCAGCTGTGGTTTCCATAAATTTACCATAAAAATATGGCAGCGACAAAGTTTTTACAGATTTAAAGTGGACCTATTATGCTTTTTTACATTTTCAACCTTCTTTAGCGTGTAATGTTGATGTTTGATCATGCAAAAGGCCTGCAAAGTTGGAAAACAAAAAAAGCCCACTATATTCAGCGCTATATCAGTAAGCACTCTTTCTGAGCTCCCTGAAATGTCTTGAGTGAAGTTTTCTTCCGGGAACGTACAGGTCACAGTATCCCTCGTTTAAATATTCCCGCCCAAGGCATATACAAAATTAAAAAAGGGCCAGGTTGACTCGCATTAGTAGCATGTTGAAACTTGCACAACATCATATGCACAAATACAAAACAACATCATGTTAACACACAACTCTAAAGTAATGCAACAAACATTCATTTTAAAGCAAAAGATGTAACATAAATCAAAGAAACAAGAAAGTTATTTCAATGAAAAAAAAACATCAAATGACTTTATTAAAACTGTATTTTTCTGTAAAACGACATAAAACCGTCCATTAGATTTGTTTTTTCACCGCACATTTTTGCTAAACTTAATGTACAACATTTATCCAAATTATTTGTCCAATGTATTTGAATTGACAAAATTCTCCACTTTTGAAAGCAAGTAAAACTCAAAAAAAATCCCATGCAAAAAATAAATAAAATTTATATATTTATATATATATATATATATATATATAAAATGAGTTGAATTTTTTTTTTACAGTGTAAAATTTACCGTTACAGTGCTTCACAGTAGCATTTTCACAGTCTTTTACCATTAAAATTACAACTATATTGCTAAAAAGAGAGAGAGAGAGAGAGAGAGAGAGAGAGAGAGAGAGAGAGAGAGAGAGAGAGAGAGAGAGAGAGAGAGAGAGAGATGATTAACAGCTTGAATTCCTCCTTTCTGCAGGTCAATACACCTCTTTTGGATTCACAACATGTTAAGGTCAAGAGGGAGCACAGATAAGCATATTATTGCTAAATAGGAAATGTCAATACAAGCCATGGCTGTTTTTTTTAATGATCCTCTCAGAGATTCTAAAGGGCCGATAAATGACTGGTGATGGGTGGTAAATCCTGTCTATAGTAAACACTCCGGCTTAGCAGGTCCTACACTCATCTCTCTTTATCCAGGTTTCATAATTTATTGATAGAAAAACTTGAATCCGTTCTCCATAAGCCATCTGTAAATTGGAAGTCTGCCTCTCATAAAACGATCTGTTGATACACGTATCTATTGCATTCTGTGGTGCGCATTCAAGCGTTACATGAGGGAGTTTTACTCCCTAAACTTATTCTGAAATACTGATGTACTAATGATTAGTGTTTATACCATATGGATATCAACAAAACCCATACAAACTATAAAAGTTTAAGAGCAGGTAAAGTCTGGTACCTGTTTAAAGCCGAAAGTGTTTTAAAGTACATAATCTCATACTTTCCTCTTAAACCAGACTGATTACATTAATTCAGATTCTTCAATGTATTCATGGCACGTCTATATATTAGCACTGGGTAGTAAAATGATTTACGTAATCATGATCAATGAGGGCTATTCTGATAGAACATCCCTCTTAGCAGAAGGATGAAGGTGGAATAAGTTCAAGCAGTTTTCAGAGGAAAACTATCCATCACAGCTTATGTCTTTGGAGAAGCAAAATTATGCAATGCTATCCAAACAGCCTGGAAATCAATTATTTTGCAAATATCTGTCAACATGGTCTTTGGCTCATCAAGATCAAGAGCACAATTACACACTTTAAAAAAAAGATATACACTGTTGTTCAAAAGTGGTAATGCTACAAAATATTTATATTTCAAATAAATGCTGTTCTTTTAAACTTTTTATATTTTTCAAAGAATCCTTAAAAAAGGATCATGTGACATTGAAGACTGGAGCAATGGCTCCTGAATATTCAGCTTTGCAATTAAATAAATACATAAGATTTTTAAAAGTTTATTTAAAAAAAGGTTTTAAATTTTAATAGTAATTCACAATTGCTGTTTTTTGATTAAATAGTTGCAGCCTTAGTGAGCATAAGAGACTTATTTCAAAAACATAAAAAAATCTTACCGACCCCAAATGTTGAACGGTAGTGTTAAAAAAATAGGGGAGGCTATATATGTCATAAATATCAGGGATATTTGTTACATTTTTATTGGGGGAAGTTGTCACATGCATTTCATATTTTGCAATTTTATACAATTTTATTTCATACAATTCCAAAACAATGAATTTAAAACTCTGCTTTTCTGTGAATTACTTTGAGTTTCATAATTGTTTAAATGCTAATTGATTCAACTTTGCTAAATATCCAATAATTGTCTGTTTAATGGTGTTTCCATTGTGAGAATTAACTTACAACTTGTATACTTGACAACATGCCCCACTGTTATCTTGTGTAATGGGCCATAATTGTTGAAATGTTACATAACATCTATACTTACTTCAAGAAAGTAAGTAAATAAATCACCTTCAAGGTTGGTGCTATAACTAAATCTTTGCACTGTAAGTAATGACTTGTATAGAAGTTAGTTTTCAAAACAACCAACAAAATGTCTTCTATAGTTAACTAACTAACCCACGCAGAGTGAAAACTCTGAGTGAAAAGAGGATGTGAGGTTTGTGGCTTGACAGTGCCTCCAGAGTCATAAACACTCAAGGTTGTCGGCCTTACACAGAGATGAATGCACTCAGGTCCACTTCACTAATGAAAGAAGTCATGACTATTCTTGAATGAAATATATAAACACACACAACAACACACAACAGCTGCACACATGTACACACCCAAACACAAAAACTCACATAAACACCAGAAGCTATCAAATTAATTTCTGAAGCAGTGCAGTTTAAATCTGAATCCATTCTGCAGCCCTGACCTGCTGCCAATGTATATTTAATCAAGATGAATGACCTTTTTTGCAGTCTTTGTGTTTTCTGCAGCCCGACCAATGAAATACATGGCCTTCGCTTTAAGTGATTGCTTCTGGAAGGCGAGGGAATGGATTCATTCATTTCAGGACATTGAAATGTTTTCGCAAACATGGATGCACTGTCGTGGTATAAGAAGATTATCGCGGTAACCATTTGAACCAATAATGTAAAGAAGGTTAGGATATGTCTTGAGGACTCTCAGATCTGCCATCTCCCCCATTCTGCTTATAAGCTTTAAGGCATTAAACATGAAACATCCGAATATAGCCGGGTGTTTATGCATGCTGTTACATGTTTGGATAAATGTAGCATATTCCTCTGCTACCCTGTCAGGGTTTATTTAATGAAAATGACTGGCAGACATTCTGTTATCCAGCTTATCACATGGCTTCTCAACAAATAAATAAATACATGGACATGAAATATTGATTTGAGTTGAAATTATGTTAAAGTCTTACCTGTACTGATTATAATACAGAGTCGAGAAAGTAGTGCCTGTTTCAGTTACCTGACTGAGCAGACTAATGGTGGGTTTAAGCCATACCGGAAAGATCGCTTTACGAGTTGAAAACACAAGCGCCACCACAAAGTCAAAATAATGAGTGGGGAAATTTGAACTTTTTTTTTCTTAAGCCCTGATTTTCCGAGTTAGGGGGATGTTAGTAAGAACATATGGTGCACACATGCGCCGTTTGTTTTGACGTGAATTTGTTTTGTTTTTTCATTTACAGTAAAACTAGCTAAATTGCAAAATACTAGACTATATAACCTTCATAAATTGAACAAAAACATAAAAATGCAAAAGCACACCTAATGCACAGTCTTTAGGTCTATTTATCATTCTGTAGAAGTAGATTAAAAAAATCTTGCTGAAGGTACAATGCCATCTGGCCCCATCCAAAGTGACTTGAACGCACCTGACATTGTAATTACGACTTCCCAACTCATAAATATCAACTTTCCATTAGGAATTGAACGCATGATTTTTTGTACAACTTCCAATTCATTCGCAACTAAATAAATAACTAGAAGAATAACAAAGTGCAGTAAATGGTAAAACTATTTGTGCTACAAACCAGTGGGTTTCTAATTACAGATTCTAAATACATTAAAGGCACACTATGCAAGATTTGTACCTTAATATAACAGTTTCGAAATCATTTCGATGGTAAATGAACTCGTAGTACGGCGAATCATCCCGATAGCAAACCGGGGGGGGGGGGGGGGGGGGGATGACGCCGCTGGCAAAACCAGCAATGCCGGTTTGAGAGGTGGCGCCTCGACAAATCTCGCGAGAATCACGACTTGCTTTACGGCACAACGTCATATACTTCAGCAACATATGAAGTCGATGAAGAAGACAAAGAAAGCGCGGTCGGAAGAGTGCAGAGACGGCTCTGCGCGAGTGGTATTTATGACAGTAACGTTAAATACAAGTACTCCACAGCGACTCTAGGGGTCGCTGTTTGAGAAAAACGGAAACTGCATAGTGTGCCTTTAAAAGAAGAAATACCAGTTTGCAATAACAAGCTATATATACAGTTAAAATGAACTGGAGGTGGATGACAACAGAAGCCAGACACATTCGATTTACAAATGGTCACGTTCACACTTGCATTAAAAATAAGGTGGACACATCATTGTCATGGGAGACAGTAAATATTAGGAAATATCTGACCTCTGAATACCCACTGACCAATCAAAATCAAGCATTCCAGTGCTTAAATAATCCAGGTGGCAAATATCATACATCTTGCAGTCCCTATGCATTTAGCAATCCATTCTAAAGATATTCCAGTCACATCCTATGCCATAGGGAAAACAAGAGGGACATGACCAGATCTCTGAACCAAGTCATAGGCTCTTGTGTGGACACTTATGCACTTCCTATTGTCTCTCAGTGCTCAATATAGTGCAATTTCACACCATGTCAGATAGATTACCCATGTGCATATGATAAAAATATGGGAAGGTATTTCTATAACATCTCTATACAAAGCCTTTTGCTATTACATTCAATTGAGCTCCACACAGTCAAAAAGGAGATAAGGGTCGGTCTTTCAAAGCTGTATTCATGTAGATGCACAGAAAGGTGACGACCCGAAGGGGAAAATGTGCCAAGAATACATAACCACATAAGCAGAGAATAAAAAAAATTAAAAAAAGACAAATAGGCCTAAGTGCCAGTGTGAGCACAGAAAAGATGTCAGGCTGACATTAAAACATTTATTCATATTTCAAGTGTAAACTGCTTCTCTCTCCCGCAACTCGCATTACTTGCATACAGGGTCAGGCAATAAATTGTTGACCAACTGTGTAATGCATCAATGTCTGACTTGAAATGCTCAAAGAGATCAAGTCAACTCTCTCTGGAATAAAGAATAACCTGCTTTCTTCTGCAACCCCGTTGCCATTAACATTTGAAAAGGGCATGGAGAAAGAATAAAACAAGAGAAAAAAAAAAAAAGAGGCGAAGAACGGATGCAAGCGAGGTCACGGCGGTGATTTAAGAGCCATGTACACCTTTATGCTGCTAAAATTACACGGCAGAGGCTTTTTATTTTTGCACCATGATGTCAAATAGATGAGACATAAACAAACGCCCCCTACAACCTCCGCACCAAGGCAACATGCTGAAGTAATAGTCATCTACACCCAACAAATCTGAGGTTCAGTGTTGTCCTGGAAAATTACCACAAGTAAATAAACAACAAAAATCTATATATTTCACTCTATAAGATAAGCCAAGTGCCAAATGCATACATGTGATGCTTTTATTTCCCAATACAATTTATTTGTGTTGGTATTTATTCATTTTGCTCGGAATCTGTGCTGATGTGAATATATCAATTATGATTTGATCGAATGTAATGGCATTTACACTTTTAGGTGTCCAGCTATTTTGGGGTCACATTAAAAAAGCCATTTAGAACCTAAAATGTCTTTGAAAAAAAAAAAAAATCCATTGCAATCATTTCTGATCTAGAAATGTTTTAATTTGACCTTGTGTCATACAATTAACAGCACCTAAGTCATTGTAAGTACTTCCCAACTCATCACTGTATAATTAAGCTTCCCCTTTGCTTATGCAACAAAAGTTTTTGTCCTCTTCTTTTAGAGATTCCCAGCAGGATAACATTGTCTGAGCAATTAAAGGAACCCCTGGTGTAATTAGGGAGCTTGACGCCAATCCTTGATCATAAAAATGAAGACGCAGGTTGGAGGAAGCCCATGGCACTGTCTGTGTAATCTCAGTTACATTGCTTGTAATTGTAAATGGCCTACTAAAAAAGAAAAAAAGAAAGAAAAGAAAGAAAAATCAATTGTGAGTCACTTCTGCCCCCTTGTGGTTAGACCTTGCATTAGATGTATTAACTTGATAAATGATTTGTCTTCATATAAAAATGTCAAAATTATGCGTTTAAGAATAAATACACCCTCAGTCTATAGTTAGACATCTAAAAGAAAAAAGGCATTTTCACACAACTGAAGGCAGCATAAACAGTATTTCAATATCGAACTATATAAATATCTATAATCAACTACATGCTTTAAGACAACAACAACAACAAAATTCAATTGCTATTGTCATTTAGCTACCTAAAAAAGATAAAATGGTTAATCTTTAGAAATAAAACTCTGCGCAGCTATTTTTTCCCTCCCTACATTGTTATCAGATAGAAGCTCATATTTCTAAGATATCAAACCATCAATCAATAAACCAAAATCCTATCTCTGATGACCTTGCTATTCCTTCCCCCCAGAGAAGACTGATAAATGAGGTACAGATTGTAGGAGTTTAAAAATCAAATATAAGTAATCAATGTATGCTTCCAATTGTATTATAAGCCTCCACAAGAGAATGCTGTGAATAAAGTAGTCTGTAAAGCTGACTTGGCAGCTCCACAAACCTGAGAAAATTCATACCATCTATGAGAAATCCTTTCGCATCTCACCCGCAATGAAAACGTAGAATGAAAAATCAAATGGTTTATGAAAGATGACATGTCCTGTTTGGATACTATGAAAGAAAGAAAGTGAATATTAAATTTAAACCATGCTTTTCTGTCCACTGAAATTGTTTCCAAAAAAAAAATTGAGGTATGACCACATCACAATGGCTCCATCACAATGCCAGAGATAATGATGCCTTTACCAATGGCTTACAATGATACAGAAAAACATATTACTACAGACACCATGTCACAAGAAGGAAGTTCAACCTGCTTGTACATATATTTTTCATCAAAATAGACCACAGTTGTACAAAATTCCAATATTCAGTTAAGATATCATCTGACATCAAGCATTACTGTAAGGCTGCATTTTCTGTTCATATTTTCTGACTTTGATGAAAAAAGTGTGAACCCAGGGGAAGCATTCACCATGAAACAGCATGGCTTTACTGTCATCCACATGTCTATGTGACCACAACAAACCCTAAAAAAAAAGACAATTTTGATTCAACATGCTTTTAAGCATCTTTTGACATTTTGATAACAATTTCTGCATTTATTTTCAAATATGACTGCTTTACAGTGACAGAACAACTAACACCACAGGAATCCATCCATCGCTAATACTTACGCTGAAATTGTTGATTGTTGTTTTCCCACCAAAATGATGTCACTTCCTGGAAGACGGTCTTTTAATAATTAAAGGGATATTGCAAACGAGACTACTCGGATAAAAGGTGGTAAGAAAGCGTGATTTATTTAAAACGGAAAAAATGAAGAAACCTGGAATATATCTTAATAAGTGTCAGTTTGTCATCTTAGAAATGTGCAGAGAACCAGGAAACATGGCAGACATAACATCGAAAACATTTCTTCAAACAAAATTAGGCCGATTTAAGATTAACCCAAATTAAGTTGCACTAAAAGTTGCACTAACTGTGTTCAAAAACTACAATCTTTTCATCTTTATAAAATAATGAGTATACTATTGTTATCTAATAGGCCAATATTAACATATGTATGATGGAGACATGAAAATGTACATATATAGCAGAAATGACTTATTTCTAAAGGCAGATCTAACGAATATTATCATATCCCCCCCCCCCCCACGACAAGCCGCGCCCCTGTAGATGACGCACGGCCACTGTGACCAATGACGCTTGAGAGGGGCGTGGTTATGGGCGTGGTTCGGCTCATCACAGCACCGCCTATCACGGAACATGCAAGTCAGCTGATAATGTTGCAGGAACGCACGAGATAGAATGAACGTAGAAAAACAGTGTTTTGTGTTTTTTAGTATTTTTCTCTATATCAGTGTTTGTTTAGGTGAAGACTACGATTTAGATGATACAACTGGTTTGGGACGATCGTTTGATGGCATTGGTGGTTTAAGCGGTGGTGGGGTGAGTGTTTTACTTTAGTGCGCTTCCTTTCTCAGAGCCTCTAAAGTGCTTAGTTAGTGAAACTTAACAAAAACGCTAACGTCTGTGTGTAAACCGATGTGTTTAACTTACAGGCAACCTCACGTTTACTTGTCAATTATGCAGAACCATATCGGAGTCAGATACTAGACTACCTATTCAAGGTGTGTTTGCTTTGAAAGGAATCTAATCATGCTACATTTCATGTAATATTATTATGTCTATATTTACGTTATGTCAATGTGTATTTAACAGCCTAAATTTGGAGCCTCATTACAAATACTGAAGGTTGAAATTGGAGGCGATGCTCAGACTACAGGTACATACAGAACAGTTTCAGTTTTAAAACCTCTAATCGTGAAGGTGTGTTTGCAATATCCAAATGACCTTAAGTTAATGATTTACAGATGGAACCGAGCCCTCACACATGCACTATGAAGACGATGAGAATTATTTTAGAGGATATGAATGGTGGCTTATGAGGGAAGCTAAGAAGAGGAATCCAAACATCACCCTCATAGGTAAAAATGACCTATTGTTCAAACAGGGAAAACATGCACAAATAGTTCTAGTGCTTATGCACATGTATTTTGTTTTGTATTTACCTTGAATATATATATATTTTTAATCAACAGGTCTGCCATGGGCCTTTCCAGGATGGGTTGGAAATGGTGAAAACTGGCCTTATGGTTTCCCTGATATCACTGCCTCTTATGTGGTGTCATGGATTCGTGGGGCCAAACAGTACCACGACTTGGATATTGATTATGTCGGGGTAAATGCATCTCATATATTCCATTACATTTAAAAACATTTCTGTGGCTGTATTCCTAATCTGAATTTTTTTGTTTGTACAGATATGGAATGAAAGGCATTTTGACAGCAAGTACATAAAAGTAAGTACTGTCAACAATGTCAGAGTCATAATAAACTATCTTCATAAAAAATGTGTTTTTTTTTTTTTTTACATTTAATATTTTTAGGTGCCTGCATTGTGGCTTCCTAAGTTCCTATTCTGTTGCGCCCCTCAGAATGACACGGTTAAGCAATAGCTTGTTTATGCTAATATAATATTTTCTGCAGATTTGAACAAGGTTTGCTGTTCAAGTTCTGTGGGAAAATGTATATGTAGTTCATCTGAATATAACAGTTGTAGACTCAAACCTACATTGTAATATTACAATATTACAACAATTTGTATTTCAAATAAATGCTATACTTTTGGATGTTCTATTGATCAAAGAATCACAAAAGTATCAAAATTATATTAAGCACCACAACTGTTTTCAACATTGATAATAATAAGAAATGTTTCTTAAGCCCCAAATTAGCATATTAGAATGATTTCTGAAGGATTATGTGACATTGAAGACTGGAATACTAACTGCTGAAAATTCAGTTTTGCCGTGACTTTTACATTTTTGCCATAAATTACACTTTTAAATATATATTTAAAAAAAGTTGTAATAATATTTCACAATATTACTGTTTTGCTGCATTAATAAATGTTGCCTTGGTGAGCAGAAGAGACTCAATAAATTAAACAACCTGACAGACCCTAAACCTTTGAAAGGTGGAATCATGGTGCCTGTTTTATTATTATCTGTTAATATTGGTACACATATTCTGCATATGAAATATAAAAGTCAGAAATTACTTTCTCTGCCTTGTTTACTAGCTTTTACGATATACACTGGATAAAAGTGGTTTGGAGAGAGTTAAAATCATTGCCAGTGATGACCTCTGGGAGCCGATCACCTCTGTTATAATTGCTGACAGAGAGCTACAAGATGCTGTTGAAGTCTTAGGGTATGATACTTTTTTTTAATTTTTTTTTTTTTTTTTTTAAATGAATGATTACTTATTAAAATATACACATCCCATTTTTAAAGATAAATGAATGAAAATAAAATACACTAGCATGACATGTCAATAAATGTGAAGAATGGTGATGTAAGATCTTGCTGTTGGAATTGTTTGACTGACAGGGTTCATTACCCTGGAACCAACACTGTACCCAAAGCCCTGAAGTCTGGGAAAAAACTGTGGTCCTCCGAAGATTACAGTACCTTTAATGACAACGTTGGCGGAGGCTGCTGGGCCCGAATTCTCAACCAGAACTACGTCAATGGCAAAATGACAGCGTATGACAACTCTGATAAAGACATTTAGCATTTCCCTTTTTATCATACATTCATTTCACAGAGTGCATTTGACAATTGGAAAAGCAGTAGTTTGTGTTCTCTTACAGGACCATATCTTGGAACCTCATTGCTAGTTATTATGAGGACCTTCCCTTTGGAAGGGATGGACTAATGTCTGCAATGGCGCCATGGAGTGGAAACTATGTTGTTGAGTCCCCTATTTGGATAACAGGTATTATCCAAACACCTGTGTATTTTTATGCACTCTAGATATGCATTAATTTTATATGCATCATGTAAGATCATATAGATCATGTGTGATGCAACTAACAAAGTATCTGATTCATAAAATTCTATAAGCCCACACTACCCAGTTTACTGAGCCTGGCTGGACGTACCTGCAGACAGTGGGACACTTCACACATGGTGGGAGTTATGTTGCATTGACTGATGAGAGAGGACATCTAACAATAATCACTGAAACTATGGTGAGACTTTTTAAAAAAATTGACCTTCTAATCAATTAGCATAACATACACTACTGTTCAAAAGTTCGGTTCGATTTTTTTTTTAAAGGTTTTTGAAAAAAGTCTATTTGCTCTCCAAGGCTGCATATATTTGATTAGAAATACAGTAAAAATAGTAATATTGTGGTATATTATACATTTAAGTTAACTATTTTGAATTTTAATATATTTTATATTCAAATTATATTATTATTTTCCTATAAAATTATATTCCTGTGACGGCAAAGCTGAATTTTCAGCATAATTTCTCCAGTCGTCACATGATCCTTCAGAAATCATTCTAATATGCTGATTTGTCACTCAAGAAACATTTCTTCTTATTATCAATATTTCATATTTTCTGGATGAATAGAAAGTCAAATATAAATATTTTCTAATAATATAAATGTTTTATTGTCACTTTTGATCAATTTAATGCATACTTGCTGAATATACGTATTAATTAAAAAAGAAAAATCTTACTGACCCCAAACTTGTGAACAGTAGTCTTAATGGTTTTTATATTTGTATGTAAACATATTATCCTATTTTTTTTCTGGGGTTTTTTTTTAGACCCATGACCACTCTGTGTGTATAAGACCTCCTCTGCTTCCCTATAATGTCACGGCCCAGAATGCAACATTCCACCTGAAAGGGACTTTTGTAAGTGCTGTTTGATGTGGTTTAAATGAGTTTATAAAGGACTATATGAATTTATGGTAATATATGGAATAACTTTTTAACAGGCTTCGATCAGTGAGCTGCAAGTGTGGCATTCAAAGTTTGATTTCAAGACAGACAAGACAGTCCTCTTCCAAAATCTCAAGCCTATTAAAGTAAGTACATACACAAAATCAAGAAAATTAAAGAATTGTCTCATGATATAACCTCTTTAAAAACAGTAGGCTATAAGGGTGTGTTTTTGATTTTGCCTGGGTTCTTGAAAAATAGTAGGTTCAGTAGATTGATTTTTCTAATAATTATTTACGGATGCGTGTTAATGACATCTAATGTAATATTTCTGTGTGAATTGTGAATGCTGTAGGTAATTGAGGGGTCTTTCAGCATTGAGCTTGACGTTGACGAGGTATACACATTTACTACTGTAACAAACGGTCAGAGAGGGAGTTACCCAGATCCTCCACCCACTGCTCCCTTTCCTAAAAAATACAAAGATGATTTTGATGTCTGTAAGTAACTTTGTTGTAATTTTTTCCCCTTTTTAAATTATTTTTTGCATACTTTTCACACAACAGTCTGTGTAACTCTAACAACTGGAACGTTGGCTTCCTATCTCGCAGCTGGAAATCCATATTTCTCAGAGGCTCCAAACTTTGCAGATCAGACAGGGGTCTTTGAATACTTCACGAACCTGACGGATCCTGGACCTCATGTTTTCACTCTGCGACAGGTGGTCACTCAGCGTCCGGTGACCTGGGTTGCAGATGCTGATCAGACAATAAGTGTTATTGGTGATTATAAATGGTGAGAGCAGCAGTGTTAATATGGTTTGCGTAACATTTGTCTGGATTTTATGACTATTATGTACAGGGCCGTCCCCAGCATGGGGCGGGGCCCAGCGCGAGTTAGAGAAAGCAGACTAGCCCAGTGCGATCACACGGCCCTGATTATGTACACTACCGTTCAAAAGTATGGGGTCAGTTAGATTTACTTCTATTCAGCAAGGATGCATTAAAATGAGCAAAAGAAACAGTAAACGCATTAAATGACACTAAAGACTAGAGTAATGGCTGCTAAAAATTCTGCTTTGTCATGACAGGAATATACTACATAAAATTGAAAACGGTTATTTTAAATGGTAAATAATATTTCAAAATATTACTGGTTTACTGTACCCTGGAAATACAGTAAACAAGAGCACAAGTTGAATTTGCTCAGCGAGTTTACTCTGGCGTCGAGTAATGATGCTCATTAAATATGCCCTTGTATACGAGCTGCACCAATCACATCGGGTTATCTGATATAGGCGGGCCAGAGGCGAGCTAAACAGATGACGACAGCGCTGTGACGTCGAAGTCATTAGTAAACATTGCTATGGATGAACACCAGTTGTTTGAAACGGCTTTGGCCGCTACAATGAACGAGTTAGACTTGGCTTTTTATCTAAAAGAGGAACAGATGACAACACTCGAATCGTTCCTTTACAAGAAGGGCGTTTTTGCTGTTTTGCTGACCGAATACGGCAAGAGTCTAATCTACCAGTTAGCTCCGCTGGTAGCTAAGCGCATGGGGCTTGTTGTGATTGGTCGTAGTCTTATCCAATTACGTGCAATGAGATTTTTCAAATGCATGCTTGGTGCCGTCCCTCGAGCTGGCCGATTTTCATTAGTCGATGCCAGACCATTAATCTTTCAGATTTAGGTCTGGATTTCCAGGCTAGGTTTACTGTATTTCTGATCATATAAATGCAGCCTTGGTGAGCATAAGAAATTTGTTTAAAAAAATTGTTACTGACTCAACTTTTAAATACTAGTATACTTGTGTGAATTAAGAAAATAATAATTAGAAAATCATCTTTATATTAGAAATGAACATTCATTTATGTAATTTGATTCTATTGATGAACTTTATACAGTTATTGAACTGAACTGAACTTTACAGCAGAATTGAATTCTGTTTGCATCACTGATGATTATTTTCCTGTTTATCACTAGCCCTTTCACACATAGTCTTTACTGGTAAATTACCGGTAAGCGATCATGTGTGAACAAGACCATTTAAAAAATACTGGTAAATTGGTCGGTGTCTAAAATCTGCTGCAATCAATGGAAACTGGTCTGTAAGTGTGTTTAGTCAGTCTTAGAATATTTCAGCTAGTCGTTAAGTGGGCACCCGGCATTACCGGTAAAAAGCCAGAACGCCATGCTTGTGTGAACATCATATTTGTGTGTTTACTGGTAAAGTCATTCTGGCAATTTTACGGTTATTTACTGGGATTGCTGTGTGAAAGGGGCTACTCTGTAACAATGTTCAAGTTCAGGGAAGAAAGATGCGGGAACCGGCAAACATTCAACATAACTATATTCACAAAATAAACATAAATAACAAACCAAAAGTAATGTAATATATAAACATAATAAGACACAACATAAATGTCCCAGGCCTGGTTCTTTCTCATCTTCCACTGTCGTCACTCCTCCTTTTATCCTTCTGGAGCTCCTCCGTGGGACTCTGTTCCCACGGCTCTCGGCCCCGCCCTGCTTGCCACACACCATAGAGCTGCTTTGAAACAATGTACTGTATAAAGCTATATAAATTGAGGTGACTTGACTTATTAACAGCTCTGTGTATTTTACGATTATCAGGCATGACCTAATGGTGTCATGCGACGTGTACATGGAGGCTGAGCACACTGGTGGAGTCTTCATTGCTGTCAGAGTGGATAAAGGTGGAGGAGTCGTCCGAAGTACAAAGGGAATCTTTTTCTGGGTGTATGCAGATGGCACCTACAAAGTCACCAATGACCTCAGTAAGCGTCTGAAAAATAAAAGTTTTTTTCTTCCCCTACTGCTGTAAGTTTGACTAGGCCAGGTCATGTATCCAAAACCTTTATTTGACAGGTGGAATGACAGTTCTTGCTGAGGGACAGTCTGGAACTAGAGCGCGGGTATGGTACACACTGACCCTTACAGTCAAGGTTTGTTATATTATATAGAAATGTTCCTATACATATTAATAGCTGAGTTTTTCCTCTATTTTAAGTCTTACCTGTTGTGACTTGATTCTAATTTCACCGTACTGTTGGATTTGCACTTTTTCATAAATAAATGCAGCTGATCGGTTATTTCTTCTCTGTTTTTAGGGAAACTATGCATCAGCAGACCTCAATGGCTATGCTCTCTGGAAGAATGCAGTGCTCTGGGAGCCACGGCATGGATGGGCGGCCATAGGCACTAGTTCTTTTGAACTTGCACAGTTTGATAATTTTGCTATAGAGGCTTTAGCCTGATCTTTTTTGGTTTACCATTGTTGTGACACTGTAAACAAGCAGACTGGAAACACATTTTCTTGTATCTGACTAATGTGATTATGAAGAGATTTAATGAGTTTTTCATTTTTAAGGTTTCAGTTATGCAGCCATAACCAATGTGTCTTAATAATAATAATAATAATAATAATATATAATTTAAGCCACTTGTGTGATTCAGAATTTCTGAAAATTAACAATATTGTGTCTACCAAGGATCTTCCCCATCTGCGGGTAAATCAGATGATTCATCATCTAGTTTTGACCAGATAATGACCACAAATGACCAGCATGATCAATCATGCACAATATCAGTGCTTCATTGTGAATATACCAAAAAATAAAATATAACAAGAGCATTTCAGCGTTCCAACTCTGGTCTGATCTGCTCAATGTTTTAAACCATGCCATCGTCTGACACCCACTGGATGTTAAAATTCTTCAATACGAAGGTTGACAAGCAAATAATCAATATATGTTTGCTGAATAAAGGGGAAAAAATATCATAGTTGATTCAAAACCACAAATGTAAAATATTGATGATCTTCTCTGTAGAATGTCAGAACAATATTGACATTGATTCTTACTGTCAGCTCCCGTATCTGAGATATCTCTTCTGAAAGTTTCTCCTGGTCCAAGCATAATGTTATGCCTTGAGGAAGATTTCCTTGCATGCAGTCGCAGAACCGTTCACTTTCAAAACAGACAAAAAAAAAAAAAAAGATTTAAAGATAGATATAGGCCTATATGGGCGATTATCCAACTATGGTACTTTTTGGACCTGGATATTGTCAGAAAATTAAACATTTTTAATTAAAATATTACTGGCATAATTTGTTTCCCCAGTCTGCCCTGAAGTTGGCTGTGCTGATTTTTATGAAATAATATGTATTTTTTTACATTTTTTCCAGACATCGCAAAATAAATTGTCATTTCCACAACCGAACAAAAACATGTGTTTTCAACCAAAAATGTTGAAATATTTGTAGATATAAATATATTGGTACACATCACACTTGCATCTTTCCAAATTGTAAATAGTAAAAAACGCATATAAAATGCCTCCTATTTTATATAAAACAACAGAATTGAACAATGATTTTTTTTATATATATAGGTTCCCCTACACATGTAGTAAGTGTGAAAAGAAAAAAAAAGTGGAAATGTTTTTTAGTTTTTTTTTATATCTGTCGAGGACAGAAAAAGTACCATAGTTGGAGAATCACCCATATATGTGTGTATGTATGTATGTATGTATGTGTGTGTGTGTGTATAACCTTTTAACGTTAATTTCATTTAAAGGTATGTATATATATAATGTGTGTGTTTGTGCGTGCGTTATATTATTTATAGAGGCTTTTAAGCGCCTACACAATGCGTTTAGTTTTATATTTTAGTTATGAAGACAGTGCGAATGCATCCGTTTCCTAGCAACAGGACAACAACACCACAGGATGGCGGACAAGACTGAGGAGAGACCGCCGAAATCCATGCGGGTTTTTATCAACAATGTTGATAATTACACAACGAAAAATATTGCAAAGGTAAGTTATTTTATTACTTTTTATTATATTGCACCGAAGTTGCAGCGGTACAAATGCATTCTTAAACCTCTAAAAAATCTTTATAGTCGAAAACGGTAACGTATAAGTTAGGCCAATAACGTTAACGTTAACTTACAGTGGAATTAGAAAAGTTGGCTAACTTGGTTAGCTTGCTTCAGATGAATTACAGCATGTCACATCAAGACACTGCTTGAAATTAGGGCTATAATGTCCATACTTTATTATCCTGTATTTAGTTTTTAGACTCGTGTGTAGTTGGTGCATCTCTTGTGGACTTGGGTGAGGCTGATGTGGAGGAGGAAGAAGACAGGCAGCAGGATAAGCAACCCAAAATCAAAGATGCAACCTTCCAGATTGTGGGAACAGTTTCCAGCCAAACAGAGGAGAAGCGCAGTTTTATCTCTGAAGAGTACAGCGTAAATAAATCAAATATGTACTACAGCATTGTGCAGAAGTCTTTCATAAGTTGTAACTTAGCCTACCTACTGTCAGTGACAGTCTGTCACTTTACTATTTTTTCTATAACATCCCTTTTCATCTCTACCAGCACTTGAAGCGTGAAGAGCTTCTTCATCATCTGATGAAATGTGATGTGATAATTTTTGATATTACTCAGCATGCTGATCAGATAGCTGAAGCACAGTGGGCCGTCTCAGGTAGGCTATCACATTTTTATTGAATGTTGCTACTTACTGCTATGAACCTTTTTCTTGAGTAGATGCTAGTTAAATTATCATCCAATCACAGCTCTTCATATAGAAATGGACACTTTTTCTGGGCACAAGATATTTATCCTGGTATCAACCATCATGACGTGGGCTATGTCTAAACCAGTCGATAAAGTAGGAATAAGAACACTGTTATCAATTATCAAGTAGGCTACTTTATTGATCAGCATGTAAACATGATTAAAAGGTTGTATTGATGAATATTTTAACTCCACAATAGGATGACCCAGAGATTCCTATTACAGACGAGCACTACAGGAAAAGAAAAGCACACCCCAACTTCCGTGATCATATCAAATTGGAGAAACTTGTGCTCAAATTAGGCAAAACTGTAAGCAAGAAACCTTGTGGGATAATTTTTCCATTAGTTGAAAATTCATGCAATATTAAATAGTTGTACACACTAGTTATGGTAAGATATTTCAACACTTCACGTGAGCATGACTTTAAAAGTGTGAAGTTCATATTTATTTATGAATGATTTTCAGAAAAGCTCCCTGTTCTCTACATACGTTGTTGCATCAGGGCTACAATATGGAATGGGAGAACACATGTTTCACTTGTTTTTTAAGGTAAATCATAGTGGACAGACATTTAAAAAATATTACTTTTGTAAATACTTTTTACTAATTGAAATGTTGAAGTTAAATAGTTTGTTGTGTTGCGTTGCTCTATGTAGATGTCATGGGAGGGGGAGGTCTCCGAGGTGCCCATCTTTGGTGATGGCTCCAATATTATCCCCACTATTCACATCAATGATCTGGCAGGGTTAGTGTAATTGTGGAGCTTTTTATGACTTCATCCACGCAAAAGCTAAATTATTGGGCATTAACATCCGTTTGATTCATATTCATTAAGGATCATCCAAAATGTCATTGACCACAAGCCAAAGTCACAATACTTTGTTGCTGTTGATGACTCCAAAAACACAATGGAGGATATCATAAAGGTGAGATTTTACACATTCAGCATAATATATATATATATATATATATATATATATATATATATATTTATTTATTTATTTTTTGTTAATGGTTAATGGTTCTCATGCAAGTAAATCTTCTTCCTCAAGGCAATAACACTCGTGCTTGGACCAGGAAAAACTCAGAATGTTTCAAAAGAGGAGATTTATCTCATACGGGAGCTGACAGTAAGAATCAATGTCAATATTGTTCTGACATTCTACAGATAACATTATCAATATTGTACATTTTTGGTTTTGTATCAACTATGATATCTCTTTACTTTCTTCAGCAAAAAGATATTGATTCTTTGCTTGTCAGCCTTCGTATTGAAGCACTGTATCTGAAAGAGAATTTTAACATCCAGTGGGTGTCAAAAGATGGCATGGTTGAAAACATTGAGCTGGTCACTGAAGAATACAAGCAGACCAGGGGATTGTTGGTACGTTGAAATTCTCCAGTTATATGTTTATTTTTGGTACTTCTTTTATGTTGGTCTTTTTGGCTCAATCTAAAGTTTCACAGTACAAGCACCTGTGTTTGTGTGTGACCCAGCCCCTTCGTATCTGCATCCTGGGACCACCTGCTGTTGGGAAGAGCACTATAGCAGAGAGGATATGCAAGCATTACAAACTTCATCATGTTAAACTTAAGGAGACAATCACTGAAACATTAAACAAACTGGTGAGTGTTATACAAAACCCAGAATTTATTCAGAACCAGCAAAGCATGTTCAAATAATTCAGATTTGATTTAAAAAAAATAAAAAATAATGTCGATATAAACAACTCCCTGCAGTGACCTTTTCTGTTTTTCTACATTGAAAAATAAATATAAATTTTATAGATTTATACTGATGCTTAGTTGAATTAATCAGGAGTCGTGCATTCAAACGGAGGACATGGAAAATGATGAGGGTGAAGCTCAGGAGTTTCTGGACACTCTAAAGGAAAACATGAATGAGAATGAAGGTTGTATATTTGTAAAAACATTTGGTGCTTTATATTGAAATTATATATGTTAAGTTTTTGTTGTTGCTGTTGTTTTTTAGGACGACTTGATGACCAACATGTGATTCGTATAATGAGGGACAAACTCAGGACTAAACCCTGTATGAAGCAGGGCTTCGTTTTGGACGGTTTCCCTAAGACATATGAGCTGGCGAAGCAGTTATTTACTGGTGAGAAATTTGCCTTTTTTAGATGATATATGAACAAATTAAATCATGATTCTGATTAATAATACATGAGTTTTGATTTGCTGCATGATTATTTAAATATTCAACAGGTGAAGAAGAGCCTGAAGACTTGCAATCTAAACACGAGAAAAAGATCATCCCAGGTGTGTAATTTATTAATATAATGTATAATGCAGATTAGAAATGCATTTTTTCCCCAGACTTCTCCATCATAATTATTAGCCTTAAGATTTGAGTCTTGCATGACTGATTTGAACTCATTTAACTACAGTACTCTTCAAAAGTTTAATGTTTTTGAAAGAAATCTCATGCTCGCCAAGGCTGAATACAGTAAAACAGTAACAATACAGTAAAATCAGTAATATTGTGAAATATTATATGTTTTTAAACAACTGTTTTCTATTTTAATATATTATCAAATGTAATTTATTTCTGTGACGGCGAAACTGAATTTTCCACATCTGTTACTCCAGTCGTCAGTGTCACATGATTCTTCAGAAATCATTCTAATATAGTTATTTGAAAATATTCTTATTATTATCAATGTTGAAAATGGTTTTGCTGCTTATTATTTTTGTGGAAACTGTGATACATATGTTTTCAGGGGGCTTTAGAAAGTTTAAAAGAATAGCATTTATTTGAAACAAAATATTTTGTAACATGATAAATGTCTTTACTAACACATGAATTGAATGTATCCTTGCTTAATAAAAACCTTACTTTTTTAGCTCAGCTTTACATTATAGTGGTAACTTTTGTGAACACGTACAATAAGAGGTGTTGTATTTGTAGACAGAATACCCACAACTCATTTAAAAGAAATACTGTAACAAGTGGCTTTGAAATTCAACATGACCCTAGAGAAACAATTATTTGTCTGTTCTCCAGAGTTTGTGTTCTCTGTTGACGCCACTGATGATTTCCTGAAAAACCGTGTTCTGAATCTACCCGAGACTGTTGTAGAGGGAACTTCCTACACCCCTGAACAGTTCCCACGCCACTTGGCCCGTTTCAGAGAGAGAAACGTAGAGGATCAGACAGTGCTGAACTTCTTTGAGGACCTAGAGATTCATCCTGAGCACTTAGGTAACATTGAAGGAGTGAACCAAATCCTGTTTTAGTGAAGTCCAGTAACACTGCATCTGTTGAGCTAGCTAATACAGACCAAGCATAAAAGTACGGTCACATTTACAGCTGTTCTGTGAAAATCCAGTCAATTCAATAAGAATCGACGCGAATTTTGCATGAGTGCGAAAGATTTCCACACACAGATTTCACAATGGGTTCAAGAGAAAGCTTCTGAAAGTGACTTCTATGTGAGACGCACTCATAGGACGTGTTCACACTTTGGTTTGATTAAAATTAACTCTGGTGCAATTGCTCTGTAAGTGCGGTTCATTTGAATAAGTGTGAATGTTGCCATCCAAACCTTGGTGTGCACCAAACAAGCGGACCGAGGTCCGAGACCCACCTTTTCAGGCCGCTATTTTGTCTCGTTTATAAGCTGTTAGTGAGTTCTCAGCTGGTAAAATTCCCACCATGTGTACACACAAACAACAAGCTCACTTAGCACAACACACAGCATTGTTTAGGCAAAAGAATACACACTCACCGACCAATTTATTAGGTACACCGGTTCAACTGCATGTTAACGCAAATATCTAATCAGCCAATCACATGGCAGCAACTCAATGCATTAAGGCATGTAGCCAAGTCAAAACGATCTGCTGAAGAGTGGGAAAGAAAGATGATTTAAGTGACTGAACGTGGCATGCTTGTTGGTGCCAGACAAACTAGTTTGTGTATTTTAGAAACTGCTGATCTACTGGGAATTTCACGCACAACCATCTCTAGGGTTTACAGAGAATGGTCCGAAAAAGAGTAAATATCCAGTGAGATAAAGCAGATGGACTACAGCAGCAGAAGTCAGTTAAAGGAATAGTTAACTTAAAAAAGAAAATTGTCATAATTTACTCACCCTCAAGTTGTTTCAAACCTGTAGGAATTTCTTTCTTCTGCTGAACAGTGAACACAAAGGAAGATATTTTGAAGAATGTTGGTAAACAGACAGTTGATGGACCCCATTGATTTCCATAGTAGAAAAAAAACCGAGAAAAAAAAAAAAAAACCTATGGAAGTCAATGGGGTCCATCAACTGTCTGTTTACCGACATTCTTCAAACATTTTAAGTGAACTATTCTTTTAAGTTGCCACTCATATCAGCTAAGAACAGGAAACTGAGGTTACAATTTGCACAGGCTCACTAAAATTGGACAATAGAAGATTGGAAAAAACGTTGCCTGGTAACTGACGAGTACTTCCAGCAGGATAACCCGCCATATATCACAAGACTCAAATCATCTCAAACTGGTTTCCTGACCATGACAATGAGTTCACTTTACTCAAATGGCCTCCACACTGTGAATGCTAAACGAATCAGGACTTGATGTATAATTTTCTTTTTTTGGTCCATACCAAAAAACCAAGACAACCGAACTACAAGTGTTATCACACCCTTACATCGCTACACTATTGACAAAAAAAAAAAAAATTGCCAACAAAATTTCACTAATGTGACCTTACTTTTAGGAGTGGTATTGTGACGTTTCAACAGTTTTGACTGACATCTCGCATACCTCGCTTGAAAAGTGTGCTTGTGCTATATTTCTTTACAATAAATACGACTTGATTTAACTAATGTGTTTAAATTAATTAAAAGTGTGGCCTAACAGTCTAAATTTATTTACTTTTATTGCAGAGATTACAAGCAATGATGACAATGAGTACTTGCTGGTCACTGAGAAGATTTGCAAAAAAGTAGGCAAACCAAAGAACTACAGGCAGATCTCAGAGGAGGTGGAGGAAGAAGAGCGACGGCAAGCTGAAGAGCAGCTAAAGAAACAGGTGGCACAGAGGGCCGAGGCAGAGCGGCAGGAGGAAGAAGAGGCCCAACAGAGAGATCAGCGTTGGAAGGAGTGGGTAAGCACATGACTTTATATTTTTTTAAAGGAATTTAAGATTAAGGGCCAGATTTACTAACAGCTTGCGCCAGCGCAAACCCTCTTTTGGCGTTAATAAACTACTGTCAGGATTTATTAATGACACAGTGAAAAAAATAGCGATGAAAGGTCTTTGACTTGCACTCATTTATTTTATTTTTCTTCTTCTTTTTTTATTGTCATTTAATGTTTTGCTATTGCAGAAAATATGTTAGACTAGCAGCTCATCAATGAGATTTTGGTGTGTGTTTTAAGAATCAGAACCTTGAGGAGGTGAGGAGACAAGAACATGACTTGTTGGAATCTCAGTCAGAACCTTTCAGGAACTACCTGATGAGGGATGTGATGCCCACTCTCACCCAAGGCCTCATCGAATGCTGTACAATACGTCCTGATGACCCCATAGACTTCCTGGTAGGTTGGTCCTCCTAATAACTGTTTATTAGTTTAATTGAAGGTATTTTCTGGTAAATTCTCTCATTTTGTCATTTGTATCTTTCAGGCTGAGTACCTTCTCAAAAATAATCCTGAAGCGTAATAAACATGGACATTTTTGTGCCCTGAGTTTCATCAGCAAGTTTAACTTCTGTTGGTTTGTTTTGTTCTAATCTAGACAGTTTTATTTCAGTCTTAATGTTAATTTAAAATCTGAATCTTTAATATACAGTCCATGATTATGAATAATAATTATGCAGTAATGCTGCAATTAATAAATACAATGCAAAATCAAATGGAAAAACTCATTTCTTCCACTGTTTATCTACTTGTGCATTTAAAATGCGAAAAACATCATAATAAAATAAAAGCTTGGTAGAATGAAGCTGTTAATTGGAAGTTAATTTGTGCAAAGTTTGTCCATCATGTCATGATTGCTCTGATTGGTCCTCTGCCTTCAAAGAATAATGTTACAAATGGTAGATAATTAACAGACCCTTTTACATAGCACATAATTAATTTCATTAGTAAAATAAACAAAATACTGCACTTTAGTTGCCTTAATATGATAATAAATGAACATACTCCTTAGCTCTAGTTTCTCCTTTCTCCATCAGAATAATATAATACTAAATCATATAATGATACAAATCAGAAGTTCCACAAAGATTACAAGAGTCCAGTTTACAATAGGCAATATTATTTTCCAAGCCATGAAGAATAATATGATAATCGGCAGCAGAAGATGCAGATAAACAATAAACCAGGTAGGAATTTACAACAAGTCAAGCGGAACGACAATAGATGTACAGCTGCTGAGGACAAGATCGTGAATGACAAAGGACATGTGCATGAGGTTAGGCAGAAATATTGGCTGTCTGTAATATGGATGGGCCCCGGAGTGGAAACTGTTTATGAAACCTTTTGGTTCTGTAAGAGTGTCAGTATCAAATTCAGCTACTCAAATAGGCGAACATCAGTGATCAGAGATATGAAAATTTAACATAACCTTCTCTGACCTTAAATGTAAATATTGTGTCACAAAAAAATGAATCATATGGAATTTGCAGTAGATTACATTGTTCATGGCATGTTTCAAGGCCAAAATGAATTGTTCATTATATTTATGACAACATTTTATTGTACATTGGCTTAGTTTACCTAAAATGGTTACTCAATATAAAATAACCTATATAATTTAATATTCACTGCAGTTAAAAAGTAACTTAGTGTCTGTATTTTTTATTATTTTTTTAAATATGAAATGTTTTTGAAATAAGTCACCAAAGCTGCATTTATTTTATTAAAAAAATACAATAAAAACAACAGTATTGTGAAATTATTACAATTTAAAGTAACAGTTTTGTATTTTATTCCTGTAATGGCACATGATCCTTCAGAAATCATTCTAATATGCTAATTTCTAACAATTATCAACATTTAAATCTGTTGTGCTTTTATTTTTGTGAAAACCATGATACTTTTTTTCAGGATTATTTGAGAAGAAATTTCAAAACAATTATTAGTTTGTAATAATGTGATTCTTTACTGTTACTTTTGATTAATTTAATGCATCCTTGCTGAATAAAAGTATTAATTTCTAAGAAAGATAAAATAAATAAAATCTAAACGACCCCAAAATTATGACCAGTAGCGTATACTTTTTAAAGCCACTATGTTTTCAAGACTGGCAGGTTACTGAATGCATCACTAGATGGCACTCCTACCAAAGCAATATAAGACATTTAAAGTCTTTTCCTTTAAGAACCCCTCCACAACCACTGAAATTGTGACAACCGAGTTGACCATTGATTATGTACAGTATGTTGAACAGTTAGACCTAAATAATATACTACTATTGCAAACTTGTATAAATATCAACATGCAAATATTTTTTATTTTTTTATTTTTTTCACCTTTGGATCAATAAAGCATGTCTATTAATAATATAATAAAATAACCAATTCAGCAGCATGTATGAATTGTTCTGTTTTCTAGACATGTTTATGTTATCTTAATATATAATTAAAATATAAACCTTTATTCAGTCTAATTTTGTCTATGATTAGGATCATACAGCAATGCTACAATAAAACAATGCAAATGAAATGCATTTTCTTACCTAGCATAATAAAATTATGTTTAAATTGCTTTTTTGTATTTATTAGATGTATATAATTACTTATAAACAGTGTTGGGGAAAGTTACTTTTAAAAGTAATGCATTACAATATTACCTAAAAAGTAACATTGCATTACTTAGTTGCTTTTCATGGAAAGTAGTGCTACGTTACTTTTGCGTTACTTTTTCTCACCTGGGCTGGGCTTGCTTGTGTGTTTTTAATAACAAATATACAGTATATATCCCTTTCACACCAAAAGATAAATGATCCTTCGATTATCCTGTGCAGAAAACATTTTTAAAAAAGTAACACTCAAAAAATGTAAAAGTAATGCTTTACTTTTGATTACATAACTCGTGTTACTTGTAATGAGTTACCCCCAACATTGCTTATAGATACTTATAGTATAACTATCAGGAGCTAAATGTGTCACTTTAAGTACAGAAGTCTGTACAGTTGTATTTACCCTCATCACTACATCTGGTCTGAATATTTGTGGCTGCAAACAGTCAACCAAAACCCTGTCTGCATTTGGAGGGGGGAAAAGTGTTTTGTTGCTTAGGAACAGTTGTGTCTGTATCGCAGTGGGGGTCTACTTGTGAATATCATTATGTTCCCTTCAATCGACAAAAATGACACATTTTTCTTGTCTGCCAATATTTATCATTGGCTGCACTCACTTGCGGGCCTGAAAAATGTATTTTTATTGATTACAGGGCAGAGTCTGGGATTATAACTAACTTTGTATCAAAATAATATTCTAGATCTACAATGAAAGGTCTTTTCATGCTGACAAACTATGAGACCATAAGTAAAAGTAAAATGCATATAATGCTTTTGGTTGTTTTGCTCAATATACCTTGTTTTTGGCCGTAAAAAGCCTGGCAAGTCATCAAAGTAGCTTTACTATGTTAACTACTAATAACTCTCACTGTCTGAAAGAAACCGAGATTGATCCATTTTCCCTGCAACAATACAGCAGTGATAGGAATTAAAGATCATTTTGAAGTTGTGAGATGTAATTGTATATGTTCTGTTGCTCGCAAATAAAACAGACGGAGCAGGTGAGGCCAGAGGACGTGGCGAGGAGCGGAAAGGTACCCGGCGAGTGTGCGCTCTGCGACTGATTGTGCGCAGGATCATGTTGACAGGAGGAAGGAGGAGATGCAGCCACACATTCAGCAGGGATGCTGGGTGCCTAGGCCGGAAATTCATCAAAATGGGGGAACACCTCCAAGAAATGTGCGTCAGACGGTGTGTGTGCTCCTCTCGCATCGTCCCTTTGGAAAGTCAGTGAAATTTTCCAGTGATTGATGATGGCTTGGAAGGGGGTCAGTAAGAACAATGTGCATTATTAATGAAGTTGGACTGAAAGTCAAGATACGATAATTATAAATGTACCTCTCCAACACATTTGAACATATCTTTTCAGCTTTCAATTGGGTTGTATAACTAATTATGTGCAAGTATATCACAAGTTATATATATATATATATATATATATATATACAGCCAAGTTGAAACAAACCAAATTGAAACAAAACAATACTCTTTTTTCTTTTACATTTATGAATTGTTTAATTTTTTTTTTTTTCTGAAAACGCTATAACACAGATTTAATATATTATAAAATATATTAAAGCTTTTTCAGCAAAATTAATGTATATAGAAAAATATAATATATAATATATTTGGGGTAGGTTCTAATTGTGACAACTTATCCATTGATTTTGGCCAACATGTGTTAAAAGAAATCTTTTTTTTTTTTTTTTTTTTTTTTGGGATTTCAGTGTTTGTTTGCTAAAGATTTTAGTGTTTGTTCCTGTACAGTAATTTACATTCAAAACTAAACCTACACTGAGAAATATTCACTTAAGTCAAAAAGTGTGACAACTAGCCCCGGTCTCCCCCTTAAAATATTGGTGGCTTCTCTTCTATTACATTATATTATCATAGAAGCCACCAATATCCTCCTTTGAATTACAAGCAGTTGCTCACTGACAACTGCCCAATTTCTTGGGCTCGAACTGAAAAATGTTTGACATTTTATCTTTGAGTACAGCCGTACACGCCGCATCATTCCCAGCGTCTGTGCATCTGTTCCCAACATCCTTGCGATCAGGTTTCAAAGTCTGTTTGTTCCAGAGCCGGGGTGGGTTGAAGCTGGCTGGGCGATGTTCGGCAGCGGAGTTGGTGAGATGGAAGCCTTTGTTAAAAACATCAGGTAGAGCGTGGGGGGGCTGTTGGCACAGCGGCGCTTGCCCCCATGCTGTTCTGTCAATCTGCCCCTGCCCCGTGCCGAGAGGAGGAGGGGGGCAGACACCAGGGGGGCCAATCCTCCATGAGACCCAAATCACACCAGACGAGGAAAGATGGTCCCTGGCTAAATACAGTTATCCCCCCTCATCTGTCAATCAAGAAATCTTTGAGTAATTTGGGATTTGCCAAGAAAAGCATTCAAATCTCTGAGTGAGAATACTGTAGCTTTTGATATGCAATGTGTCATATTTCCGACTTTCTTATTTTAGAAATAAAAATATATATATATTTTTTAATATAAAAATATCTTGATTTGCAAGTTTTTCTTTTGAAGAATTAATAGGTAAACAGCATTAATTGGTAATAAACGAAGGGCATGTGTTGGAGAAATTAAATCTAATTGATTACACGCACACACAAAAAAGCCTATTTTTAAACACTAATTACATACTGTGGAAATGTTAACGGAAATTCAAATCAAATTTACAAACTCAATCTCACCGTTCAAACTCTCATTTATTGCATTTCACAAAGGTTGTTTTTCATTTACCAAACATATTCTTAATTACTTTGAATTTATTTCAAGACACGGCAGATGGTATTTAGTGCGACTTCCACAAAAGCCGCCTATATTTTCAGATATAACACCTTACATGTGCATCCACAACGTGAACCGTACAAAACGGCGATTCGTCCTTTGTTGTCGAGTAGCGCATGTAAACTAAGACCCACGCAGAGGTAAATCCCAGCTTCTTAAATTTAACATATGCTCTTCTTCCCACACATTGTGAGGAGCTCGTCGATGTCGTCTTGTCATCCAGACGACGATACGCTACATTAGCAGATGCGGGCAGGCAAGGGGCCTCATACGCGAGTGTGAATATTAGGAGAGATGGAACCCGAGCAAACAGGATTTAGAGCACACCTCTGTATCAACACAGATTTAGTCAGCGTCACCCTCCGGGGACACGAGGAGAGATGGAGGGAGAGGCTTCTCTTCGTTTCGAGATGATTCACGTTGGGAGTGGGCTTGCAAAATTGCTTTATGGAAAGTGGAGGAAGCCTCGGCGGGAACATTAGGCAGGAAACAGCAGGAGGGCCACTGTTTCATTAGGGAGAGAGGCTTCGGCTTTATTACAGGGATTTGGAGTTTTATGGTTATCGTTATTTGCCATAGAATTATTGTGCTTATATGTCTTCTACTCAGCTGTTTGGGTGGGGAGTGAATAAGTGGTCTCGGCGCACTCGGCCGGGTCTGGAGGAGCAAGCAGCTTGGCGGCCGTCGCGTTTCCCACGCACAGATCGGAGATCCTGCTCAGCAGAGTCTTCTGCGTTTCCACCAGGAAGACCTCCTATGAGCAACAGAAAGGGAGAGAGCTGTAGCTTATTCATATTTAATGCGATACGGCCCTGTTTCTTCATCAATGCTACATTTGACATGACTTTGCCATTAGCTTGTGTGGAATTGACATGCGAGCGATGAGCGAGAGTAGAAAAACAATCCCCACTCTCTTTGGCATGTTCAATTTGGTGGTGACGAGCTACAAAAAAAAAAAGGGGAAGTTGGCTTGTGAGGCTTCAGGTGCGGTCACATTCACCGTAGCTCGGGCAAAATCCAGTCATTGCAGTAGGAATTTGAGCAATCGGGAGTTTTGTGTATGGGCAAAACAGTTTGCCACTCAGAATTTGTTAATATTCAAGAATCATGTGACACTTTAGACTGGAATAATGGCTGCTGAAAATTCAGCTTTGCATTCACAGGAATAAGTTACATTTTTAAATATATATAGAAGATATATACACCCCCACCCACCCACCACGTTCAGTTTGGTGGTGACGGGCTAATAAAAGTTTGGGAAGCAAATCACAGTTGGCTTATGAGGTACAGCTTCAAGTGCTGTCACATTTACCGCTGCTCGTCAAAATTCCACAGGAGAAATCCAGTCATTGCAAAAGGAATTTGCAGAATCTGGAGTTTCGTGTGAGGGTGAAAATGTTGGCCACTCAGATTTCGCTCATGTTCAAGTCATGCAAATTCACCATGCTGACCATCAAAAAAGCTGCTTGGTCTACACTATTGACAATGGACCTTTTTTGCACATGAAATTTCATTAATGTGACCGCACTTTTCCTCTTCATAAATTGTCACTGGGGACAATTGGGCCACACCGGTGTGATTCCTAAAGGCAACGAAGATGGGCCCTGCCTGGAAGCGAAGGTGTCTTGCGGTGCCAACCTTTCCGACCCCAGCGGAGCGCGGTGCTGCGGTGTACCGTGCAGGATGCCCACCCTCCCTACCGGGCAGGCCGTCTGCAGCAGAGCAGTTAATAAAGAGATTGATTATCAGCCTGTCAGGAAGTGACAGTTGGACAGAGCCACTCCACATGAATGACAGAGGGCACGCACCGCTCGCAGCAGCCAAGAGCGCCAGAACCAGCACCGCGCCACCAGCACCTCCGCACCGTGCCAACCTTGCTACGGGGAGGAAGAGCCCCGCCGCGAACACAGCCATCGCCTTCTGGAGCAGCAGCTACACGGCTGCTGACTTCACTTCCTGTGCCAGAGTCAGAGTTCACCGCCGCTGCCTGCAGCATAATGACTGCCGGGCTGCAAACACCACACGTGAACACTTTTTTTTTAATGAGATGCAACATTCATTCTAGAGTAAAAGAAAAAAAAGGTTACACTTTATTTTAAGGTGACAGTTACATTGTACTTACTTAAATAAGTACTGAGCAATATTAATTGACCGTGTACTTTCTATAGAGCTACGGTTAGAGGTTGGTTTAGGGTTAGTTACTTGGAATTGAGCATCATTTACTGTTATTACTATAGCAATGTTACCAAACGTTTACATTTTTATTTAAATTAAAGTCACATTAAAGCTGCTTTGAAAACCTTTCAATGCCTTCCTTGCTTATTTACTTATAACTTTTCAAATTACTTTTAGGTACTGATTATATTGATTCCAGTTTCAGATTTTCAAATCCATCATTACATTTTTACCAAGTTGATGTACTTAAAGAGTTTCTGATATATTGTTAAGATTATAATGCTTTTCACTGACACTGTTGTCACCTAGGTTTATTTCATAATAATGATAATCATAATACCGGTAATCTAAAAATCCACAATAGCTATGTTTCCATCCAAACTTTTGCGCAAAATGGGAATATCACATAAAACATTTGCGAATAAAGCACAGTTTCCATCCGAAGTCGAAGTCGAAGAGAACAAAATCATCACTTCCTGATAAACTGGCGCTAAATATCACTGAAAAAAGTAGGAGAAGTCACTGTATAATTTTCGTATATAATAAAATTTGTGACACTGAAGACTAGAGTAATGATGCTGAATATTCAGCTTTGCCATCACAAGAATAAGTTATATTTTTAAATAATATAAAAATAAAAAATAAATTTTTAAATTAATATTCCACAATATTACTGTTTTTACTTTATTTTGGATCAAATAAATGCAACCTTGCAAGACTTTTTTCCAAAAAATCTTACCAACCCCAAATCTTTGAACAGTAGTGTACATAACAGACTGCATTGCTACCACCAACAGTTTAAAAAGAGCAGCTAAAATCTGTAGTGGGGGAGAAACTTTTCAGTCTGAATAAATGTATCCATGCCAATAGGTGTCTGTCCAAGAAGACTGTCATGTCACTTTTTTCAAGTGGAATTGTAATAAAAATGTGGTATAGTGACAGTGCTAATAAAGTCGCTTTGGATAAAAGAACATATTCAATAAGAATAAATAAAGGTTCTTG
>NC_137141.1:16651426-16796426 GCF_949319135.1 Squalius cephalus | reverse complement strand
ATCATCACAGTGGCGATGAGCTCCAGATAGGCTTTGTTCTCGCGTGTGGCTGAAGAGAGATTATTCGCAGAGCAGATCTGACCTGATGGCTTCCCTCCCCGCTAAACTCTTCTATTTGTTCAGCCTAAGAGCGCGCGAGACATCGATCCGCCCGTTTGGAAAAGATGCAGCTTGGGTGATGGTAGTTTCAACTGTTGTTGCTACAGGAATATGATTGTTGCTCTAAAAGAGGGATTGCGGATAGAGAACAAGTCAAGTCATGTTTATTTATATAGAGCTTTACATTAATAAACAAGAAAATATCAGTATTGATAATGCAAACTTCATCAAATATGAGACTAATTCACATTCTGCTCTAAAGCAGCTCTGAAAAGACAATAGTGTCATTATTCAGCTCAAGTCAGTTCAGTGTTGATTTAGTTCAATTATGAAACGAGTTCAGTTCAGCTGTATCACCAAAAACACTTTCTGAGAATGTTTTGCTAACGCTACCATTAAGTTATGTTCATGTCCAGTTTTTGATATGGTTTTCAATTATTTTTTTTCCTTTGTTATGCAAACGTTAAGAAAACATTCCATTGTATCATTCTGCAAACATTACAGGAATGTTATACTTTTGAATGTTCTCTGAACATTCTGAAACAAGTAACATTTAAAAAATGGCACTGAATGTTACAGCAAACAGATAACGTACAGATAACGTTTTGATAACTTTGATCGAACGCTACTGGAAGTATGTTCATTCATAACTTTGAGAGAACAGCCAGAACATTAGCTAACGTTCAGAGAATTAGCTGCAAAGCAGCTCTATAGAAGGCAATAGTGTCTTTATTCAGCTCGAGTCAATGTGGAATCAATTCAGTTCAATAACAGTGTCTATGTTGCAAAATTCGTCAATTATGAAACAAATTCAATTCAGCTTCAGTATAAAGCAACTTCACAGCTCTACAGAAATGGGGTTATAAGCAGCAAACTTCCATATTCTGTAAAACAGGTTGCATCTGTTTGTTTTTTTTTACATTTTTTTCCTTCTTCTCACTAATATTTGGATATTAAAATTGAATGAGACGCCAACAATAAAAATAACTAGCTAGGTTAGCTAATTACTTTAAAAGTCCATAGACATCGCCGTCAGCTCATACTGCTGTTAGGCTAACCCTTTCTCCGACAAGCGGATGTGGCGAGACTTGTTTTCCTGTTTGTTCATGTGACGTTCGACATAAAGCCTATGGTGTCATTATCCAGCTCAATTCAGTTCAAGTTCAAGTTTTGTCCGTGTCAGTGTAAGGCAAGGCAAGGCAAGTTTATTTGTATAGCACATTTCATACTCAATGGTGCAAGTTCATACACAAAAGTGTAGTCAAAACTATGATTTTTAGTGTCATCATAGGCAACAGTGGCAAAGAACCCACACTTCATCAGGTGAACTGCATAAAAGTGAAGCCGTGCTGTTGCATTTAAATATAAAAACAGAAATGAAACACTGCCTCTAATTCAAAACACATTTCCCTCAGCTCAACTATGACAATAACATCCAAACATCCAATCATCCAAAAGGGGAAGCATTGAAATTCCACATTAGAAGAAAGAGAGAGAATTTAACAAAAGGACCAAGACATAGAAGAGGAGGAAGGTGTGAGGAAAACAGACAGCGTCCTCTCAGCCGGTCTTGCCTGTGCTGATTTTAATGAGTCATTTCGATGCACGCTATGAAAATTAGGTGCCGGTGACGGTACTGCGCCATCTGTAAGGTAGCCGAGCGGTCACAGTAATCCATCTCACGCTCTCTGTTGAGAGCAGAGAGACGGCGGGACAAGGTCACCACAGGTGGAAACGCAGTGACAGAACGTGGACTGGAAACCTTTTCCGAGAAGCCGCTTCTCAAAACCTCCAGGAGATTTGTTTTTATTTACCGCGAGGTGACTCTGTTTGATATCAAAGACGAACTTTTCAGGATCATTGTGCATCAATTTAAGGTCTGGGTGACCGGTTAAGATGAGATGTTATGAAAAGCTACAGCTCGAATTCCTTTCAAAGCGCTAAACTAAGCCTCAAATGTATATATGGAGTGTTTTTCAGTCGCTAAGTGGTGTCAAGGATCTTTGAGCAAGCTGTAAATCAAGGGTGCACCTTGGCTATTTACAGCAAATTATACAGCATGAATGATTCAGTGATTAGAAACATTCTGGCATTCATTACTTTCGCAAGGTCTGAAGGACTTAAACACCGCTAGCTCTTCACACTGTACAAATGCCCAAAAACCTTGAGAGAGACAGAGAGAGAGAGAGACGGAGTGAATCACAGGAACAAATTTATTTTAAATATGGGTATTAATAACACTTGATACTTCAGATCATCCTTATTAGAAAGCGCTCAAGTTTTTGTTTGTAAGACGGTTGCTAAGCTTGCTTTTAGACTGGCTGTTGCTTAATGTGGATGTGTCAAAGAAAAAGTCCCTTTTACCCGCCTGTGTATGTGCACTCCAAGTGGAAGGTTTTTATTATTTTTATTTTTTGTACAGATGTGATTAAAAACATGAGGAAGAAGGTAAGACAACAGCGGTAAGAGACGAAACCCTGACTGTCTGCGTAAATGCATACAAATTGCTGCTGATGAGGTCTTTACTGGGACAGTGTTTATCTCGTAATACCTCTAGTTTTAAAACAGCACACTGTCCCCGCTCTTCAGGTGTTCATTTGAATAGACCGAGCTGAATGAGTCTTTCTGTAATTGATCCCTGGGGGACGGGAATGTCTAGGCCCACCGAATCCGCATTTCCCCCAATTACGGATGCCATCGCGCTCCAAAAACAGAATCGGAGCGCACATCACAGACAGAACCCCTGTGCTACTGACACAACCTCACAAACACTAGCTGTCTTTGCAGGGTCCCTACACAGTGTTCGCTTTATATTTCGTTTAATATAAAAAAGTAACGAGTACATGCTTATATGCATATAATACATGCATTGATTTAATATATCAAATATTAAAGTATTATGCATTTTATTGTATTATTAGTATTATATATAAATATAAATTATGCTTATATATTTTTTTTGCATATAAAAGTACATATGACAATAGCACATACATACCAATGCAGCATTTATTTAATGAAAAATACAGTAATATTGTGAAATAGTATAACAATTTGTAATTTATTCCTGTGAGGGCAAAGCTGAATTTTCAGCATCATTACTCCAGTCTTCAGTCAGTGTCACATGATCCTTCAGAAATCATTCTAATACAGTATGGTGATTTGCTGGTCAAGAAACATTTTTAACTATCATCATTAATGTTTTTTTTTTTTTTTTATGTGGAAGTTGTGATTCAGGATTCTTTGATGAAAAGAAAGTTCAAAAGAACATATTTTAAAAAATAATAATAATTTAAAAGTTGTTACTGTCACTTTTGATCAATTTAATGATTCCTTGCTGAATAAAAATATAAATTTCTTTTAAAAAATTACTGACCCCAAACTTATATAGGCCTATATATTACTTGAAAATTAGTATATGTTATTAGTATTATACAGTATATAATAATAACATTAAATTAGCATTATAAATTATAATAATATATACATTTGAAATTAAGTCTTCAGTCATAATTTAAATTTACAACTTTGTGTGCAGTGATATGTCAATATTGTCTGCAGTGCCATATGGACTAAACACACACACTCCCTATATTTTGAATTGACTTAATATGGCCAAATACACTGTGAAGACTTCTAAGGACACTATTGTGCCATCTCCATCCGCCAGTGTTTAAATGACAGCTAACTGTGCGCTTACTGAATTGATATGTATAGGCTTGCACTGGTTCAACAGGAAAATGGAAAACAGCATGCATGGATTGCTGACTGGAGGTCAGTCAGACAGTGGCAGGACTTCCAGGTATAAATCTAATTCACCTTGCCGTTCCACTGTAGCCACTGAACAGCTCTTCACTGAAGTCAGAACAGAGACGATCTTTCAAAAGTCCCTTCAAAAAAGTTCTTACACAGGTGGAAAAGGTTTTTTTTTTTCCCCCTCCAAGACTGAAGCTTTAAAAATAAGACTAGAAGCCCATGCTGACACTCTTTCCTTTCTGGACAGAGTCTTGCAAATAGACTCCCAATAAAACAAAAAAAAGCTAAACATATTCAAACACTGATAGCATATACAAAAAATAAACAACCTGATGTCGTCGGAGCATGTGCAATGAGTGTTTGGAGGGCATTAATGTCTGTAGGACATGGCAGGGGTACTCGGTTCAGACCCAAAGCTGTGGTGATGGAGTAGTTGTGAGTTAATTACTGATTACCTCTGGGGCCGTTCACCTGTGAGCCCATCATTACCTCACACTCACGCCAAGCAGGTGCCATCCCTGGTTGTCCGCCACGCTTGTCTGCTGTGGCATGATTCCCTGGCCTGGGCCTAAAACCCTTACGCAGGAACCGCAGGGGAACATGGCACAGCTCAAACCTTAACATCTAGCGCTATCAGGCCAGAGGTCAACTTCTCCTTTCTCTCCCCCCCTCTCCATTGAATCTGGAGCTCTGTCTTTGCCCTGGCCTGAAGTCACGGGCAGGGAAACAGCTGGCCAACGCCTGCCCGCTTGGACATGGCAGTTCTAGAGCATCGATAGTGGTGCCCACCACACCAGCTGATCCTCTCCCAGGGTCCCTGTCACGATGATGTCTTCATCGCTAACCGGAGCAGACGCCCGCTCCTGGCAGCAACTGGAGGTGACAACAAATCCAATTATCTCCCCTCCATGGAGCCCAGGCAGCCCATGCCGGTGTGAAAGAGATGAGGACGGGGACAGGCGGTGCCCTGCCCACCTCATCCCACCCCTCCCCCTGATTTTAGTGGCCAAACACACAGACTACTGCCCCGTCACTCCAGTCACAGGGACAAGAGGACAAACAGAGGGCTCCTGTGGTCTACACATACAAAACAGATAGATAGATAGATAGATAGATAGATAGATAGATAGATAGATAGATAGATAGATAGATAGATAGATAGATAGATAGATAGATAGATAGATAGATAGATAGATAGATAGATAGATAGATAGATAGACAGATAGACAGACTGGTTGAGAACAACATGAGGAACAACATGTAAATGAAGACAGAATTTTAGTTTTGTGTGAACTACTATAAATAATAATTTAATTTAATAATAATTAAAGAATTTCATTTCATTTTATTATATTATATTATTTTTAACACAGCATGATAAATTGGTCGACCATAATCCTGTTGTAATCCTGCTGTCATTCATGGCGGCTTGTCATTGACACAAATGTCCCACCACATGGATATATATAATATATATATATAAAGACATTAGCCAGAAAACTTAATTTGTGATGAGTGTTTTTTGTGACATGCCCTGAGTTCACCTGTATAAACCAATTAAATATCCATATACAAAATGAGCTTTACTGGAAGCATTAGAGGTGTGTTAAATGCATATTAAAGAAAAAAATATTGATTGTTTATCAGTGTTTATAGGTCATCTTCACCTCTGATGATTAGCCAGAGAGGGTAAGATAGAGTGAGAAGGAGGGCACTACAAGACTTTTACACTATGCAGAGCTAGGGCTGCACAGTACAGTTATGACAAAACTGATTACTTTTCTTGATACTGTAATCATTATTATTAATTTTGATTATCACAATTGCCATTAAAATGCTTTTTTGTTAGGCTGTACATCGGTGAGTAATGGGTATTATTCAGTGATGCAAGTTACATCGTTACACCTGTAGGTGGCAACAAGCATCCACATTATGAGGCTGTTAACACAACACCATTTTCAACTACTAAAACTACGTAAAACTTTTTATGCGGTTTGGCCGTTCATTTACATGACAATGGCGATTTGGGTGCCTGAAATGTATTTTGCAGCCAGGGTAGTCTAGCAACTCTCCGTTGACTTTCGGAGCTGTAAAAACCTAAATTGGGTCAGGCCAATCACATCGCGTATAGAGTAGGCGGGGCGGGCTTAACATAATGACGACAGAGTTGCGACGGTTTCCTGCTACTTGAAAACAAAGAATGGCGGCTGCTTCTGCGAACAGTCTTTCGAATCGGCTTTGGCCGCGACTCTGGAGGACTTGGAGTTAAGTTTTTCTTTGAGAAAAGAGCAAAGAACGGCACTTAAGTCATTCTTAAAAAAGGAAGATGTGTTCGTAGTTTTGCCGGCCAGATTCAAAAGTTGAATCTATCAACTAACGTTAGCTCCGCTGTTGGGAAAACGCTCTGGTTGGTTGAAGCGCTGTCCTATTGCGTGCAGAGTGAATTTGAAAGACAGCCGTTTATCCCGCCCCTCGGATTGAGCCGTGTCTATGGTGTCTAACATCTTGATGTAGGTCTGGCTTGCCAGGCTACATGTAAACAACAAAAACGCGAATCTCTGAAGACGATGACATCATGCACATGCATATTATGTGTTCAGTCTAGTGTTTCATCGCCATCTAATGGCCTGGCAACAGAATACAGCGTTTTTAGTCGTTTTCGCGGATCCGTGTGAATGGTGATCATTTTGACAATGGTGTCGTCTGTACGCGGAAAACTGAAAGGAAAAACTTCTCCTTTTTAAGCATATCGTTGTCGTGTAAACGTACCCTATGAGTGAATTATCAACCAATTGGTTCAAAACATTGATCGGTTTAGAAACAAAAAAACACTGATACGAGAAAGAGTTGATCATCCTTAGATGAGTAGTTGAATCAATTACTCAACTGATTTACAACACAGATTCATTCCAGAATGAAACACTTTTATGTGTTACTTAGAGACATATCTGAGATTGTTCTGGCTTAGGTGAGTCATGATTCATTGAAAAAGACCATTAATATGTCTTACCTGTAGACATGCAACAGCTGGTCGTGCTTTGGAGAGTTATTAAACCATTCATTCAAATGATTCATTCTAAAAAACGGACTAATTCATGAACTAAACACAAGTGTTTTGCTTGTAGACTTAAAAAGGCTGGTCAGTGAGTCATGGATTGTTCATTCAATTGATTTGTTAAAAAACAGTGTTGCTGTGTTTCGCTGGGGCTCGATTGATACTATTTTCATTTGCGGAGCAAAAATAGACAATATTGTAATAAGTTGCTCAATATTAAATGAATGTTTATAATTATACTGTTGTTTAAATGGCAATATCAGCTAGACAACTTGACTTTATACATCACTACAAGACAATAAGACACATGAGAGCAGCGTGAAAAACAAAACTGTTAACCTTGTTAACCTTTAATCTCTCATTATTTAGAACTGGTTGTCAATAGTCTAGAGACCTAACAATAATTTAAAAGCTTCATTCATGTGCAAAACAAAAAAGTGTTCAACTCAACCGTTGAAGTTGTAAACAGAAAATAGAAAGAGCGGAGTGCTGCACACCAACAAAGACCTAATAGATAATCCATATTCACATGCAGGCCATGGCACTGCTGTTCTGTTTGTTTGAAAGGGAAAAGAAGATTCTCCTGGCCAAAGCCCTTCTGATAAAGGCAGTGACTCACGGGTTTCATGATATTCAGATGAGCCTTCAATGTGGGTGACTGGTGACACAGGGCGCTTGAGCATGGAGTTGGTGGACATGCCCAGAGGGAGATTCTGAAATTCTGATGGACCAACTCATCCAATGGGCCATTTCTAGTGGAGTAGAGGGAAAAGATAGCATCCAGTTCCATCAAAATATGAGCCAATGTGTTCCAGGCAAAGGCTTCTGAGACAGCTAAACAAAGAACCACTGAAGCAAGGGCTTCTCAAACTTTACTGTACGTTTACTCCACCTGTCTACAGTACATGGACACGTACAGTGGTGACCTTATACATTAGTATAGGGATTCAAATGGATAGTTCACCCTAGAATTTACGTTTTCCTCTCCGACAGAGCTCTAAAAAATTGTATTCGGTTCAGATATGGTGATGAGTTATCTCATTGAGGAAAGACATATAGGTTTGAAACAACATAAAGGTGAATAATTGATTACAGAAATTTTACTTTTCAGGCCAGTAGTTCTGAAATTTACTGCCATCATTTTCACTGGAACCACCACAAAAGAATGACCAGTTTTTATTTTTACCTGTGTATTTTTATTTTTGCTAAAAGAAAAAGATAAAAAGATATATTTAAATGAACACTACCGAGTACATTAATATTTAGAAAGTAGCCTTTAATTGATCAAAAGTGACAGTAAATATATTCATAATGTTTCTTAAAATGTTTCTTTTCTTACTTGACTTTCTAGTCATCAAAGAATCTTCAAAAAATATCATTGTTTGCAAAAAAAAAAATATTAAGCAGCACAAATTGGTTGTTCCAAATGTTTCTTGAGCACAAAATCATCATATTAGAATGATTTCTGAAGGATCATGTGACACTGAAGACTGGAGTAATGATGCTGAAAATTTGCCATTCCAGATATAAATAAAATATAGAAATTAATACATTTAAACAGTTATTTTAAGTTACATAATAATATTTCAGAATATTACAGTTTTATTGTATTTTTGATCATACAAACAGCCTTGAGGAGTCTTTTCCAAAACATTTAAAAATATGAACAACCTCAATATTAGTGTACATTTATTATTTATATATTTATTATTATTTTACAAAATTACAAAAATGTTAATAAGCAAGCAGCTGTAAATTATATAGCTATAATGTAACTACATAAATTTATAAACACACCTTTGCTGAAAAACAATGGCATATGATTATTGATTACTCCTTGGTTTTGTAGTTTTCAAAACATTCTTACTGACACTTTAAAGACAATCACAATGCAGTGAATGCAATGTAAAATTTTCAGTGACTTTTCTGTCAACTTACTGTTGAGCTCTCTCTGTGTGTGTGTGTGTGTGTGTGTGTGTGTGTGTGTGTGTGTGTGTGTGTGTGTGTGTGTGTGTGTGTGTGTGTGTGTGTGTGTTAGAGACCAAAAGTCCAAAAGTTAGAATATTCACTCATTGAAATATTACTAATAAGATTGAGTGTCATGTTCCAAGTCACTTCATATGCATTTGATATCGTCACATGATTTGTGTCCATTTTGTACTGCCGCCACAAACTCTGCCACCACAACCTCAAAAAAGGCCTTTGCATCTCGTCAGTTTGTTTTTCATATGCGCTTACCACAATCCTCAACCCCCACCCCCCCTTTGCACCCTCAAATGGAAAAGAGGATGACAAAAAAAACAAAAACAACAACAACAACAACAACCTCTACTTCCTGTGAAACTGTTGGTCGCACCTCTGACTGCACTGACGGGGGAGAGTAAAGCCATTAAAATGACACGGAGACAGATCATGTGTGACACTTCAAAGGGTCTGGAAAAAGCTGGAAAACTGAGCAGCGCAACCTCCTCATCCACCCTCCGGCAGGGAAGAGAGGAAAAAAAAAAACACAAAGCCGACAAGCACGCGCCGCATGGTCAACACAAGCACCCAGAGACTCCCGCGCTCTCCTCTCGGCCTCCCCCCAGACCCAAACACAGACTCGTCCCCCGCGACTACACGTCCAATGATTACACTATTCCCTCTCTCTCGCTCAGAGGAGCTAATTAATGCTTTAATATGCAAATGAGTGCCACAGTAAATTACACAGCTGGCAAATATGCCTGTTTTGCCCCCAAAACTATATCAGGAAATGAGCAAGACTGCGTGTGGATTGTGAATGCAAAGAGACAGAAGGTTTATTTCGAAACCGCAAAGATGATTTCACCTTAAAGTTTGGATGGCGAAAGGGTAAAAGTTTATCTGCAAGATCTGAACAAGTTTTAACAGCGGACGGGATCTTGGACAGCAATAATTAAGGACAGTAGAAAGGTCACTTTGAATGCTACATCAATTAGATCAAGTCATCAAGTCTGTGAGGGAAGCAGATATGTCATACATCTGGCAAAATACTCAAAAAACATTATTAAAGACCGCTAAAGATTAGATGTTTTCACACAATAGTGCAACATACTGTATGCTTCATAACCTCATTTTTGTTCACGTCAAATTAAATATAGTCTAGTGAGTACATAGAGTCTAGTTTCTAAGCAGACTGACTTCTACAACAAGATATTGGTGACAACAAGTGCTATTTTTTTCCATGGCAGTGAGAGCAGATGCAAAGAAACAGAGAGATGTGAGAGTGTGATTTGGTTTAGCTTTGATGAACATATGACACTTGACTGCTTTTCTATATACGGCTGTTATTTTCATGCCCTACAACCATGTGAAGTTGATGGGAGAAGATACTGTGAAAGTATCACTAAAATATGGAACAAATTGCAATACTCACAAACTCCAATACTCTAATTAAAGTTCAGGCCCCAAAGAACTTTAAATGTATTTTTTTTTTTTAAGCTTCGAAGCAGAGGTAGCACTTGCAACGCATAGAAGCTTTGAGTGTTATTCAAAAAAAGACATAAGATCAGAAGAAAACAATGATGAGACAAGCATTTGTTTGTTGTCCCATGACTCTTAGGCCCTGTTTACACCTGGTAGTAAGATGCGTTTTTGTCAGTTGGATCACAAGTAGACGAGGGAGACATTCCCATTTACAACTGGTGTTTTAATCCATCTCCTTTTGTCCACTTTCAACCACTTCTGTCCAGATTTCTTCGAGGGGAGTGTCTATGGGCAGGTAAACGTATGTTTTTTTCCAGGTCTTTTGATCTATTGGACAAAATAAGCTTTTACACTATGACACAAGACCCCGACAAACGCTGTGAGACCGTGTTAGAAATCAGGAATGGTGAGAGTACATTGTGCTTGGTAAGTTTTTTGACTTCAAACCAAACTTGGGTCTTCAGCCGACAAAGTTTAAATCCCGTCTGGCTAGAGCGCTTCCCAAAATGTTTACGCATTAGGTCAGTAGGTGGAGAGTAGGTGGTCTTTTGTGGCGCATTCGACCACATGAGCGTTTACACTACGAATGCAATCCGGTCAAATCCGTTTACACCTGTATTTAGCGTCGCCCACTTGTGATCCGATCAACCAAAACGCATCTTAATACCAGGTGAAATCAGGGCCTTAGAGGCACAAATCCTAGATTTAGATGAGTTTTATGCAAATAAAACATCTGTTTCGCCCCATACAATGATGATTTTGCTTAATTGGATTCAACAATTAAAATCATAGAACATCATAATTTTGACAAACTGTTGAACTGATATTAAATTAACTGCAGTAACTATTTTAATTATGAATCTTTTTCATTATTAACCTTGATTACAAAAAATGACATCTTGCATTCAACCATATTTCCACATGAACAGAATGAAAAGGAATTAACATTGCAGTTATAGTAGTATATATTCAGGCTATTTCTGCAGCATATCATTATTGTAAAGTTAAATGTTTTTCTTTCATTTATAGAAATAGCTACATTAAAAGTTACTTTTGTCCCAAATGAGCATTTTTAATTATGAAATTATTTGGTACACAATGTAACTTTGGCCCTCTAGTGGTTTAAAAAAAAAACTGTATACATTTTACAGAAGAAAATTTTTTTGGTTGTGCTTCGGCTCTGCGTGACTGTGCAGATGAATATGGTTTAAAAAAAAAAGAGAGAGAGATTATCCTACTAAGATATATAACCAGTTTAGATGGAAATGATCTTAAGCTGACTAGCTAAAGACGTTACTGTAGTTATACCCATTACACAGTACTTCTGGAAGCAATAAGGTACGAGAGGCTGTGCTGTCTCATGAATAAGTCACGACTGAAGGGCCAACCCCACAGCCTCTTGTTCCTTATTGCTTTTATGAAACGGTTACCACACAATACAAATATTAAATTACATTATTATGCCATTAGATGGCGGCAAAGACTGTTTTTATGAGCGAGTCACTCAGTAGCGAAGACTTTTATATTGAAAGGACTGAAACTTGTTGTGAATACGTTATCAAGACGCAACTGAACTAACAAATGCTTTGACTAGTGCTGTCAGGCACGGGAAAACCCCTTAACAGTTAAAAAGACAAGATATGGCAGCGGACATTCAAACTGATTTTTTTATTACGAACATAGGACTGACCTGAAGGAAAATGCTAAATCTGAATGCAGGTAATACACTCGGTCACTCGATCTCTCTCTCATAATACTCTTCTACATAATACAGAAAGCTTCAATGAACAATATTAATGGAGAACAAACATATGTTTTCATTGCTAGGAGTGGTTGCTAGGGGTGTTGTGCAGTGATACATAGAACTGTTGGGAGAAGCGGTCATAGCCGTGTTTTATTGTGAATAAAACACAGCTATTGACCAATCAGAATCAAAGACTGGAACTAACTGTTTTATAATTGAAATAGAAAATAACCATCATTTTAAGTGTTTCAGGCTTTACTTTGTGGGGAACTTCAAAAGAAAATGTAGCAATTAGCAATTTAGCGCCAAAGTTTGTAGCCATGTAAATACTGTATTCACAAAAGTTAAAAAATTTTGCTGCAATGCCACGTGTGTGTGTGTGTGTGTCATCATAAGCAGCTCATCAGAGGTCCCATGAGCAGGACCTGCTCTCTGTCTGCTCACTCACTCAACTCCAGCCATCATAGAGTCAGACACCATGACCGACCACAAACACTAACCAACTCTTAGTTCCACTTGGAGTCTGTCCCACAAGACCACCTGCCCCTCTACAGCCCTACCTGCATCTCTAATGATCCTTAATGAGAGACATCGCATCAACCTGAGTCTGCCATGCACAACAACCGTGACATTAGGCAAACAGAAAAGAAAATAATATGATGTCATTGTTGTACTTCATTATCTTAAAGAGACAGTTTACCCCAAAATAAATGAAAGTCAGTGGGGTCCGATGTTGTTTTGGACCATATTGACTTTCACTGTATATACAAAATTCCATTGTACAAAAACAGTTCTTCAAGATATCTTCTTTTGTGTTCCATAAGGTTTAGTAAATGATGACAGAATTTTCATTTTTGAGTAAACTGTAGCTTTAAAGGGGTCATCGGATGCCCATTTTCCACAAGTTGGTATGATTCTTTGATGACTCTTATGAGTCTTCATGTAAAGTTTGTAACATACTTTGGTTAAAATTTCTCAATGGTTGTGTAAAACAACATCCTTTTTAGCTCCTCAAAAACAGCTCTGTTCACAGCGACATGTTTCTTTAAATGATAATGAGCAACTGCTCACCCCACCCCTCTCTTCCATGGGGGGTGTTGACACAAGACACATAAAGTGCTGCCTTGACGGACAGTATACAAATGGCTGAGGGCGGAAATATGCTAATACGGGACAGTCCCTCAGTGGTCGTGGGCGGAGCCTGAGCAATATGACATCATATTGCTCAGAAAATCCAAACGGCTTGATTATTGAGAGTGTTTAGGCTTTTTGAGGATAAAAAATAAAGGAGTGAATGAATTTTTTTTAATTCTGTGGTGGTTGTCCACACACTGGAAAGACACATTTATATGCAAACACCATAAAAAAAGTGAATTTTGCATCCGATGACACCTTTAAGACAAGTACGTATTTTTAAGATTTTTTAGGACCTAAATAGATAATTGTTGGCATATAATAAGAGTATACAGCTCAGGTCTTGTAATAATTTGATGAGAAATCTTGTTACTTCTTACAAAGTTCATGAATGTGTAAAGTATGACCTTAAGATAAATAACTATAAGCACCTTGATAAAGAGATGGATAACATGGTCCCAACTTTCTGAATTGCCTAATACTCCCACAATAATTTTTTTAGATCAGCAAATAATCAAAAATTAACACCAAATAGGCCAATGATCAAATGGATCTGAGCTTCAACAGACATGCCAAATCAGATGTTGTAAACAAAGACCCAAGGACCTACATTCCCTCCCTACCACCTTCCTCTCGTTTAAATATGCGCATGTAAAATTGTGCCACACACACACGCACACACTTTTCTTTTGAAGAATGAAATTTTCGCTTTTCTCAGTCCCAGGGAATTTTACGAAACTGAATCAGAACACTTGATCTGACCACCCACTGATTTCTGATGGAAAGATTTGCTTTTTAATACAATCGTCAGTCGTTCTGCCACGTTGTGCCTGGCCCAGACAAATCTCAGCAGTGTGTCTTCTTGTACTGCCACAGTGAAATGTCTCATTCTCCATCGGTTAAATACCACCCTGCTGTAATCTATCATGGTGGAAATGTTAATAACATTGTCCTCTGTTTCAGCTGAGCTTAAATATGACACATTTATACACATTTAAGACAGATGGCATGTTTTCGGGACGTTTATCGATGAAAATATATTTTCGAGGTGTAACTGATTGACAAGGTAAAAACATCAGAATCCAAACTAATGACTGATATAAAAAATAAATCAAGTTCTGTTTCAAGCTTTGGAATCTGTTTTAAAGAGAGCATTCTGTCCTTTCATGATTTTAATTAACGCTTTAATATGCAAATAAGATAGAGGAGATAAAATCATGACAAACAGATGGCAAGTTAACTTTTTCTGTTCTGGCATGTTCTTAAGTTGCAATAACATTTTTTCAGGGCTTTTGCAACGATGTGTGAAGCAGCAGCTCTAAGTGATCAGCAACAACTTGTATCTTTGCCTAACTTGGACGGTAACTTCTGTCTTTTCAGTTGAACTTCATTGATACAGAAACACGCAATGGCAAAAATTTGAAAATTGAGTTTACTTAAACATCTTTACAGTATTAATTGTGAATGTAAAATCCACAATATGCCCCAAAGTCAATAGATTTTCATAGTTAGACTTGGGCTGGGTAGCCACCAATTTTTTTGTTCATCAATAGATCATACATAAGTATACAAAATTAACTGCCAATACTCATTTACAGCCCTAAACTACAATGTTCCTTTGTGACCACTGAACCAATGAATGATTTCATCATTTTATATACACACTATAAAATTGTTCATGATTGTTACACAAGTTTTTTTTGTTTTTTTTTCATGATACTCCAGTCCTAAAAAAGTCTCTGTTATTTTCAATTCGGACCCAAGAACCATCTGTATTCAAAATGACTTTTCTACACACTGAGATAGTCAGAATTATTAGACATCTCACCTTTTCCTCTTTCACGTGTTGGTCCAGATCCAGTCTGATGAGTGAACGGTTGATCTTTAAGGCCAATGAGAGAGCCATGAGGCCCCCAGCTAACACCTGGTTCTGCCGTACGTCCAAACGCTGGATCTGTCGACTTTCTGCAAGGATCTCAGCCAAAGTCACAGCACCTGGCACCATGGGTAGAAAATGCAGGCTTAGTTATAGGGTGAAACAGAAATAAACTCCAGAAAAATGGAAATCTATAAAGAGAGGATGTGCCAAAGAGGTAGAAATTTAGAAAAGCAATATTACAAACCCTACCCTCGCATGTTATTCCTGTGGCAGCTAGGCCAAGTTGCAATAAAGAGCGATTGATCATGAGGGACTCCTTTAGCGTGTGAATGCCTCTGTTCTCAAGGTTGTTTTTGCCAAGGTTTAATGTTTCGAGGGTTTTTAAGTGGGGCTGAAAAAAAAACAGAAAAAAACAGGATGTTTAAGAAAACTGATGAGCTTGTTTTTAAATCACTTTTTAGAATTCAAAAGTGTCATTTTTTCTGTGCATTTGAATCCAATTATGGATGGTGAATTTGTGTCACTTTGAGAGCTTTAAGTGTCGCACACCGTGCCGTGGCAATAGATTGACTCTCAAGAGCATATTAGCCGCGTCATTTATGAAGCACGATTAGCAGCCATATAAAGCAGGAGATAGCGGAGCACATGAGGGAAAAGCCTTGTTGCATAACAGAACGTACACCATGCCAGCTCGCTACACTCATTATGCTCACTTAGTCTCCTGCTTTAAATGAAAAACCACAGACAGCTAAAAAAACAAGCTCAGAGATCAACTGACAGTTCATTTGCGTCACTGTTACAACACTCAAGCATGTAAACACCCACACATCGACATATACAGTATACTGTATGTATAAAGACACAACCAACAAGCCCAATCAAATATTAAAGGAGAACTCCGGTCAATTTTAACATTGAGCTCATTTTTTTGTAAATTTGGAGTGCTGTCAGTACAGAGAACAACGACAAAAAACGGTGTTGCCTACACCGTGTTATCCTCTTTTTAAAATTTGAACCTTGTTGACTTAAATGGGGCAAGTTTTAAACCTGCTTTTAGCCTCTTAACATCCTTGATGTGTCATTACAAGTGCACAGCCAATGTGAGTGATTCCTTCAGAGTGAACACGGTGAATCTGACTGCAGTAGATGTGAAAGATATGAATAAAAATGAAGTTAATTCGGCCAGCGCACATACCTGTATTTATTTCCCGACAATCGACTACTGTGGACTTCGACCGAAAACAGGAAATAAATACAGGTATGTGCGCTGGCTGAATTAACTTCATTTTTATTCATATCTTTCACATCTACTGCAGTCAGATTCACCGTGTTCACTCTGAAGGAATCACTCACATGGCTGTGCACTTGTAATGACACATCAAGGATGTTAAGAGGCTAAAAGCAGGTTTAAAACTTGCCCCATTGAAGTCAACAGGGTGCAAATTTTAAAAAGAGGATAACACGGTGTAGGCAACACCGATTTTTGTCGTTGTTCTCTGTACTGACAGCACTCCAAATTTACAATTTTTTTTTAAAATTGACCGGAGTTCTCCTTTAAGAGAAAGAAAAAAAAAATTAAGAAAATGACATTTGAAATGCAAAACACTTAAGAATTCAAAATAATCTTTGTCAAGAATTGGTTTTATGTTATTGGGTATACTTTTTTACCCGTAAATACAATACAACTTTACGCGATAGTTCACCCAGAAACGAAAATTCTGCCATCATTTGCTATTCTTCTGTGAAAGATAAAAAGATATTTTGAGAAATGTTTCAGCGGTTTATTTCCATTGCGGTGGAAGTCAATGGGCTTCAAAACTGTTTGGTTACCAACATTCTTCAAAATATCTTATTTTGTGTTGCGCAGAAAAAAGAAAGTCATTCAGGTTTAGAAAGTCATTCAGGTTTAGAAAGACATGAAAACGAATTTTTGGGAGAACAATATAATAAATATAAATATAAATATACAATATTATTCAAATCAAAGGAACAAAAGCAATAATAGAAATGATAATAATTAATAATACAAAAACAATCAAGTATGGCTGAAAAATAACAGGATGTTTAAAAAGGCAAACTATATAAACATGTATTAATTATTACATTAATTAATAAACATTTAGTTATTTAAAGTCCAATTAACTATACTACAAATATAGCAAATTATTGTTAACATAATAAACGTTTCAAGTTAACTGAAGTAGCGTCATTCTAACAGCCTATGGTTGACAACTTCAGTCATCCGATTTCCAATTGGTCAGACAAGGATCCGCTGTAAAATGTGGATAACATTGTGATTTAATTATGTTCCGCTGACATCAGAGAGTTCTGTGTCTGCCCAAATAACCCATTTATTCGCTCTCTCTCTTCTTCTGCCTTTAAAGAAACCCCAGGGGAAAAAAAGAAAGAAAGGTTAATAACAACCCTTCCTGTGTCATATTCGACACGACCAGCCATCGGACTAATTATATTCATTATGGCCGCATGGATGTCTACTTATCCTTCTTAATGACAGACCACATGAAAAAGCCCTCTAAACACATATCTATTATTTAATCAAACTGTTCCCAATTGGTACAGGCAAAATGGAATGAGCAGGCTTTATTTTTGGCCTGAATGAATTCTCTGTGAACACGCCAAAGGCCGAGAGAAGAGAAAGCAGGCCTTTAATTTGTAGCTTTTGATTTAAATCGCCATTCAGATGACAGAAAGGTACAGTTTATTCTGACAATCAGAGCTGCTGAAGAGGAATAGATATTATTAAGGATTAGAGATGAGCTTTCCAGTGAGGATGAGACAAGCCATTTCCTTTTGTTCTCTTCTCTTTTCTCTCTGTGTGTCAAACTCCGCCATAGTAGACCACACACAAAAAAAAAAAGAAGATATATCCAGTAGCTGTCGTGTTTGGGTACTTCCTCTCCAAAGCCCAGCAGAGGCCACATGCAGTGTCACTGTTCGTCTCGGATAAAAAGCCACACTCAGATAAAACAGAAATGAATAAATAGCTGAAAAACGTACTGAGTGAAAATCATTGTATTTAGTATTATGTGCAACCTGCAGTTTATTCTATACAGACCCACTCAAAAATGAAACTTCCTTGGAACACGAAAGGTGAATTTTTAGGTGAACATCCCACTCTTTTCCATGTAATGAAAGTAAATCAGGAATAGGGCTGTCGAGATTTCCAAAGCCACATGATAGCTTTTTGTAAGGAACAGATTGAAATTGAATCATTAAACAGTGAAAATCTCGACATTAGTTCATGAATGAATCGTTGTTTTAAGTCAGATCTTTTCAATGATTCGACTGATCCAGTTCACAAACCTGATTTGGTTCACTGGCTCAGTGATCCGCTACACAAAATTATCAGTGAATAAAAATTTCAGTTTGTAAGTCACAAATAGCTAATGTATGGCTTCAAGTGACAAAACTTGTGTCAAGTGTCAAAAAACTATATTTTTATGCTATTATGGTGCTTTTGCATCTTTTTTAAAATCTTGACACTTCCAGTCCCCATTCATACTACTTTAGAAAAGAGTGGATTTTAGATTTCTTACAAATTTCTCTTTTTCTGTTCCATACAGGTTTGGAATAACAAGGGAGCGTGTAAATGATGACAGAACTTTCATTCTTTGGGAACCTTTTTTCTTTAAATAAAACTGTGAAAAGCATTTGTGAAAACGTTTCAGTAAATTACTGATGCACAATCTACCAGATGTGTTACTTATTTTTTACTTCCTCTGCTTTTTTTAATCACACTTCGTAATCCTAGAAGTGCTGTTGTAATGATTAAAATGGCACATATCTCTATTATCTTGCCCGAGAGAAAATCTCACCAGAACATTCTGTAGATGGCTCATGCCTCGATGAGTGATGTGATTGTTACTCAGTATCAGCGTTCTCAAACCAGTCTTCTGAAAGCTCAAAGCATCACAAATCTCCTCCAAACCTGTGGAACAAAAAGAAATGACTAGACAAGAGCTGAAACCAATTGTATAGTTTAACCACAACATTTTTTTTCAACCGTGCTATTGGAAGTGCACAATACAGCCTCAAACTAAATGTGTGTACCTGAGTCAGATGTGGTATTGTTGCTTAGGTCCAAGGCTCTAAGAGTGTTGTTGTATTTAAGGAGGTCTGCAAGTTGCATTGAGTCCTGGTAGCCGTTGAGCTTGTTTTCAGAAAGGTAAAGCTCCTGCAAAGCGATGTTCCTTTTCAGAGCACCGACTAGGGCAAGAATTGAGAAAAATCTTCAATAAGCATGGTGCTTTGTCCTTCTCTGAGATATGTGTGCCAAAGAACTCAGTGTGCCACAGTGCAACAACAAAAGATGTCATGTAAGACAATCTGGAAGAAAAAAGAAGAACGCATTTCTGAGAATGCCCACAGCGGTTCATCCAAATGACAACAAAGGCTTATTGAAAACTTTGAGGTTGTATAGGACTAACTCCATTATCATTTTTATTTACGTCGCTGTGATTATCACGGTCATCATTTTAATCGTCAACATCATTACGTGTCCCTTTTAAGGCCAGAGAAGCTTTCATGGGCTTTTTGTCTGTGGCCTCACAGAGCTGTCTGTCCAAATCAATGCGGCAGATTTGATCAGACCCTTTCGGTTGCATGCGGAATGCCAACATCGTCATCATACACAGTAGGAACCAAACAGGGGGATCGTTGAATTGATCGGAGGGACTCCACTGTGCGAGTCAGCGAGTCCCGCAATCAGGGCCCCACCGATCGATAGCAATGATCAGAAGCTGGGCGTCCCGCTGGGAAGAATGAGGGGGGGCGGCCGAGCGGCCCCAAAATATCAAATGGATCCACTTGCCGCTTAAAGAGACAGAGCCATGAAGACATAGGATGTGCCACTCCACTCCTCTGTCTCATTTAAGGTCATTTCACTTGGGTTCTGTTAATGGTCTATGTCTACAACATCACTTTCTTTATCTTTCTTTTACCCGTTCATTTTCAGGGGCTGCCATTTCCATTCAGACATTAGCGTGATGATACAGCAGTGACAGCAATCTGTTTATATGCATAGTCTGATGACCAAATATAACATACTTATATACTGCATATAATACTGTATCCCACAATACGAAACCATTTTCAGGTGGATTCATCGTGATGAATGAATTTAGCCACGATTGTTCTCTTTTTCTTTCAGTTTTTCATCCTAGAATTGGATTAAAATGCAAAATAAATAGCTGTTTAATTAGTGTTTAATTGAAGAAAGCAACTATTTAATAAGAAAATGTAGTAACTTAAAAATATAAATATTAAAAATATATATATAAATGAAAATATACAAAAAAAGTATTTGCAAGTTTTAATGTTTTATTAAAATATCGTATTTATTTTTAAAAAACTCAATCAAAATGTATCTTTAACAAGACGTAATTTGAACAACAAATGTACTCCGGAACAATCTGAATCTTTAATGAATAATTCAAAAGATACAGTTCTTAAGAGTAATTTGTTCATGAATCAGACTACACTGAACTACACAGTATGTTTCTGCATGCCATTCATGAGGAAAACTTAAGAAAGATGTGTTTTGTTGCAATATTTTGCTGTGTAGTCTTTTTATCTCTTCAAATTCAATTCAGATTGTAAACTCTCATTCAGAACTGGAGTAAATATGATTTGTTTGCCCTGGCCGTGGTGATTGAGCTATGTCAAAGCAATGCAGAAAACACAGTGTACTGCACAGAATTCAAGTTGTAAGGAAGTGCTACATTACAAAGCTTATTTTAAAGTGCTATTTTTAATGGGATGTATTCAGGTTTAACCAGAATGCATGGTTTGCAGGTGTTTGTAGGAATTATTTTTATTTTTTTTTATTTTTTTTTGCAGACTATACCTCGGTTACACATCACTTGCAATGTAGACAGCTCCATGATCTAGCTCATTTAGCGCCACTGCTTGTCACACACATTGCATAGGCCTATGGGGAAGTTTTCATGGAAGTCAGTTTCTGCCTCATCAGTAAAAGACTGGATATTTTGACCTACTGTAAGTCACATTGTAAAATACAATGTCACAATCTTAGGGAAATTATAAGGGGAAAAGCCAAATTTATACATATGAGATATTCACAACTGTGATCAAACAAATTGTGAGATCGCAAATACAATAAATACATTTGCAATTACCTTTCTTATTTTTCTGAGGTGAAAACAGGCTTCCATTTACATGTTTTAATAATTCATGTCCTAATGACAGTGTCCTTCACAGGCTTGAAGGGCCGCCACATCTCTGTAAAAGCTGTGTCTGTAGTCCTGTGTCTTTTTTAGGAGACAAGCTCTATAGTGCCGAAAGACTCCATCTCACAGTGAGCTGGCCGAAGTGTCCTGAACGGATCGGTGCAGCAATGTGTAAAGTGACAGGAAGAAGATTACGACATCTAATCCAAGCCCAGTCTAGCTGTTAGGGTCACTGGGCCAAAATCTGCCACTCCTCCCCTTGTCCTGCTTCATCTGTTCCTGCTGGCCAGGGCCGCTCATGGAGAACGCTCATTTCAAACACATGCTATCTGTACTTTAGTGCTGCTGACATATTGCAGTATTCACACTAGAGCAGGTAAAGCAGCTTGTAGACTGATATTAGCACTTTCTGCATTGTAAAAAACAACAACTTTAAGAACATTAGGTGATATCTTTGAAGATAACGCACCCTTTGGCACTGTATGTTGTGCTGTCGTGATAGTACTCAAAACTCTGCCTACCCTTGAATAAATGTACTTATGCAGTGGGAGATTTTGCACAGCACTCGCTAGACTAAAACCAAGCCAAATGTCACAAAAAGGCCCTCCCTAATATGAGTTTATATTAGCACTGATGCAGTTTGTGCTAATATAGTTTGATGCATCTGCTTTTCTGTAGTATGCATTATTAGCATGGTGTTTACTGAGTTTGATAATATCGTTTATTTCTTTTATTATCAGTCTAATGCATTAAGCCATGTTAGCGTTTCAGACTGAAACTTTCAGTGCACGTGGGTTTCGTGACATCATCGCGTACACTAGAAGTCCCATTTCATTGGCTAGGCGCCAACCAATAAAACGGCTCCTTTGAACACCCCCGTTCCCGCCCCGCCCTGCCCCCCTTTCTCTCTCGCCGCCACTGAGTTGCAAGTGCACAAGTTAGTTTTGCACCTAATATATCGCGAAAGAGTAGCAAAAGTCAAGGCGCAAAATTTGAAATTGATTTGAGAAGTTGCAAGTGCCTAATTGAGGTTGTACTGTGAATGTGAATGTAAGATTAAATGCAAATATGTATTACAAGTTTGTGTCTGTCATTGTATTTCTGCGAATGGCATTTTACTCATTTGTGACTACTTGTCTGCAGCTTCAGAATACAGGTTTGTGACTATTGTCAGCGAGTGCAAATTTCAACATTAAACTTCAGATTTTTATTTTACAGGTTTTCACATGTGAGTGTAAATGTTCACGTACAAATACGAATATTTATTGTAAAAGTTCTCAAATTCACATCTACGTGCTCTCGAGTTTTGCTACTCTTTTACCTTCATAGAATGAGTCCCATTAAGCGTAATTGGCAGGTGTTAATATCAAGCCCTGGTCACAATAGAGAAGAAAATACTATCACAACTTCCATTCCATGCCAACTTTAATTGAGAGCAAACACATAAAGAGTCAAATTATGTAGTTAACCCCATAACCCACAATGCACCTGTTAGCATAATTTGCATTTCACAGCACAGGGTCATATTCTCAGGCAGCAAGCACCCAAACTTCCTTCTATTGTTAGCTCGCATACACTTCAATTGGATGGTGTGTGCTGGGCATACCAAGTGTGAAGAGAGGTTTGCCGCTCAGGCAGGTGTTTTCAAGGTGTAGCACTGTCAGCCTGCTGGTGAGAAGGGCTTTTGACAAGGCCTGTGCGGCGTAGTCCACCATAGGCATGTTGCAAGCATCCAGCCTCCAAAGGCATCCACTCTGAAGAGAAAAGACAGCAAACCATCAGAGAGAGAGACAAAGAGACTCAGAGGCCTGGTTTTGCCCTCGCTGCGGACTGGCCTCTCTGTCTCACCCTCTCTCATCAAAAACCACCCTGTCTACAGAAGCAGAAACGTCAAAACCGGAAAACAATTCTGACGGGAGGTTCCCAAAGATCTGCAGGCCATTCCGGAGTTTCATCCTAGTCCACCACTTCAAAAGTGTCCAGATTTTTTTCTTCTTTCCCTTTCTTGGGAGATTTTGATTGATCTCATATAATACTGCCTGAGAAAGAGGCTTTGGTTTTTACCATTGAAGTCCTCATCACCGTAAGGTGATGCTGTCTTTCATCTAGAGCTGTTGCTAAATGAACACATATTGTCAGGAGTTTTATGAGGACTATAATGATGTCCATTAAAATCAAAGTGTGAATGAGGCTTTATTCAGCAGTGCGAACATTTTCATCTTTGATGCAATTCATTGCTTCCAATTCAATCTGAATACCACTGTGAGGTATTGGTTTACACTTAATGACACTTTTAAAGGTGTGTTTCTGAACTTAAAAAAAATGAAGGCAACGTTTACATAGCGTTTTTTTATTTAATTAATTTACTTTTAAGATAAAATGTCAATTTAAAATGTCAAGTTGCCATAACGTATTATCTGCCAAAGTTTTAAAATGAAATAAATGTAATGTTTAAATAAAGATTTAAGATTTTCAGTTTATTTTGTTTAGAACAAATAAAGACTCTTTTAAGTGTAATAATCATTCACTTGCACGGAATTATTTAATTAAGAATATTTTTTACATTGTAGTGTAGCCTACTAATAAAATGTAACAACGTTTTAGCATAACATATTATAACTGAATTAGCTGCTACATATTTAACGACCCATTGGGCAGTAGGATTAGACGTGCAGTAAATCTTACCCGTCGGAGGAGGTGTGACAGTGAAAGCCAACCTGAGAATCCCATGCCCGAGTTTGAGGACACGTTGAGGTGCGTAGCTGATTCGTAGTACAAAAACATATCCAGCAAAGATGATGCTCCCTTATATGAGAGAAAATAAATTAATATCAACAAGTAAAAAGAATCCTGACATTAAAAATTAATATTTTGAACAAAGTTTTTGGGGCGGACAGACAATAAACTGGCGTCAGAGTTTGCTGTCAGCGGCGCGAATTCTGCAGGGCACATCACCGCTTGATCGCGACCACTGATACAGCGCCACATCAAAAGTCATATTTGACCAGAGTGTGAAACCCTAAGGAGATAAAATTATCGTCTTGCGCGAAATAGTGGTACGAAAACAAGTCTTCCTGTTGCGAGCAATAACAGCGCTCGACTAAGTTAGTCACAACAAATGACTCGAGCCGCTGGCCTGGCTCTTTCTTTATAGTCTTAATCCTTCCAAAAAGACTCATGGGAATCTGGACTATGGGCTCAAATTCCCGCCAAATATATAGCAGTCACGTATAAAAAAATAATAAGCGTGAATCAAAAATTACATCAACACATGTAAAAATATATTGCACAAACTGAAAAAAAAAAATGCAAAATGATCAGAATAGCAAACAACGTGGTTACGGATCAAAATATAATAAGCGTGAATCAAGAAATAACAAGCATGAATAAAAACTTTAAACACATTAAAAGTTATTTTGCACAAAACTTAAACTTATGGTCATGCTTTCTTAAAAAGTATGTTTTCCTTGGTTTTATTACTGTGTACTTTGTGCTTTCTTGCATTTTCTGCTCATATTTTACTCTTTTGTACGCTTTTGCTGTTTTTCTCTTCGCTCTTCTTTCTATGTTCTGCGCTTGCTTTCCCAAATGTTGCAGTTCGAGTTTCATGTAAATTAGGGCGGGCTTAAGAGTCACCATTGGTCCACTAGTTCTAGATTGACAGCTACTCCTCTAGCCAATCAATCGAAGAGGGGAGTTGACGTCACACCAATGCGACTCGTGGCTACTGATGCTTATGTAGGAGTTCAAGCTGTTTATGTTTGTACAATTTCTTCAATCCCATTATAATATACTAAAATGTTATTTTTCTAATACTTTTATATACTGTTCAATTTCTTATTTGTGCTTTGTTATGTGCATTTATTAAATTATTTTCGCTTGGCATACCAGCGTGATTACGTCACCGCACACTTCAGTGGGTGGTGCGCGCCTGTGATGCACTTCATTCTGAGTAAATATAACAACAAAGAAGCACTGCTGCGCTCTCTTTTATTTCATTTTTCTTTAATCCTTACTCCTTTTCAGGAGTGCTGCACTTACTTATACAGGGGAAGACGGCAGTTCAATTTAACTTTACAAAGACTTTCAAGCAGTAAAGCTATCTTAACTCTGGACATAAATAATTAAATTAATCTTTTTTGAGATTCTTTAATGTGCACACTTGTAATTGGTGTTAAACAATATTACTTGGCTCATGATGTCAATATGCTAAGGCTGCTGTAAGTAAAACATCCTGCAGTAATGAAACGCTACAATTCGTTGCAAAAACTAAAACGGCCATTGTCTGAAGACTTTAGGACTTTGACCTGTCACCGCTACGCATTGCCTACCTTTTTTTATTAACCTCGCCAAATTTGACAAGATTATTGAAAATGATTGTGTTACAGAGAAGATATACAGAAACCAGTTGAATTTAATACAGTGATTTATTACAAACTTATTGTGTTTACTTACATAACTACATATTGCATATTACTTTAGGATTAATGTTTTAAATATAGCTTAAAATTTGAATACAGCAACATCTCCATCAGCGATAGGTAACGGCCGGTAGGTGGTGGTTACTGCTCGGAGAAGATCGACGCTCGCGGTGCCAGGTCCAGTGCATTACAGGTGAATGATGGATCATCAGACAGGCATAACTGTAACAGGTCGTCGTTATGATGACGAATTTAACGATACCATATTGCCAGGTATACGTATATACCGGCAACAGGTTGAGTTGCAGGCACACATGCAGTTTAAAGGTGTCCTGCCACAGAATTTTTTTTGCCAACTGAGTTGATGGTCGTCTTCTCCTGTATAACAAGTAAGCATCAGTAGCCACGAGTCGCATTGGTGTGACGTCAACTCCCCTCTTCGATTGATTGGCTAGAGGAGTAGCTGTCAATCTAGAACTAGTGGACCAATGGTGACGCTTAAGCCCGCCCTAATTTACATGAAACTCGAACTGCAACATTTGGGAAAGCAAGCGCAGAACATAGAAAGAAGAGCAAAGAGAAAAACAGCACGAGCGTACAAAAGAGTAAAATATGAGCAGAAAATGCAAGAAAGCACAAAGTACACAGTAATAAAACCAAGGAAAACATACTTTTTAAGAAAGCATGACCATAAGTTTAAGTTTTGTGCAAAATAACTTTTAATGTGTTTAAAGTTTTTATTCATGCTTGTTATTTCTTGATTCACGCTTATTATATTTTGATCCGTGACCACGTTGTTTGCTATTCTGATCATTTTGCATTTTTTTTTTTTCAGTTTGTGCAATATATTTTTACATGTGTTTGTAAATTTTTGATTCACGCTTATTATTTTTTTATATGTGACCGCTATATATTTGGCGGGAATTTGAGCCCATACTGGACCCTTATTGGAAACCCTTACCTGTATTGAAATCATTATCAAATCAAGTTATTTCTTTCAACGATAAATTGTAAATATATGTTAAACAAAATACATTAAAATAATGTATTAATTAGCCTATTCTTTTTATTTATTTATTTATTTATTTAAAGGAGATAGCCTCGCTGGTGACGCTACCACGCTAATATACGCTAGCCTACCACGTGCGCTACCACACTGCGGTTCGGAAAACTTTTTGAAAACTGTCTAGTGTGACCCAACAATTGAACCAAGTGTGAAAAAAGCCTTTTTTCACCAAAGTTTCATGACCCCCAGAGTAACATTAGCCTACTTTGTTGTAGCCTATGAATATCTGAACATGCAATATATGGGTCATTCCTGGTATGCGGTGACATTTTGGCTTCATAAGTGGTGGGGAAAAAAGTACATGATTTTCATGTTTTTAGCATTCTACCAAAATAGTGACATGTTTAACTATAAGGAATACATATTGATCAAGCTCAGGGACTCAAAATAATTATTATGGGTATTGTTCAGACACTGTCCATGAAAATATTCCACCCTGTTAGGGACATATTTATCACAACATGTTAATAATGTAAATGTTAAACAATAATTAACTTTTCTTGGGTAGTATATGTCCCTTATGCCATCTTAGATTTTTTTCTTCTTCTTGAAACAAGCAAAATTTTTTTTGATGAATAGTATATGTCTTGATTATTAAAAACAGGTACTTTTTGTGCCCATTTTTGCAAATAGTATGGTAAATAATAATACAAATTTGGCTCAAAAACATATATATGCTGTTCGTGCTCCTCACCTCACAAAATAAGACAAAAAAGTATACCAAACACTTAGCCTAACGTTGCTGTCAAATTATTATTTAAAAATGACTTGTCTAACAGGGTGGAAAGGAGCATAACAGGGTGGAACGTAACATAACAGGGTGGAACACCATTGTTAAAAGGTTCAGTGGATGAGCTTTTTGTCATTGTCCTACATGGTTTGCCATCAGTAATGTGTGGAACTGCACCTATATAATACTGTTTCAAAACAATAAAATAAAAAAAAAATCCAAATTTCCTTTGGGGGAGGGACACAAAAAAATAGCTATGTGGTTCCTTATCACAATCAATCATGGTGGCAAAACAATTCTCTCTTCAGATGGCTAGAGATATATTTACAAATTAGAGAAGACAGACATAATAAATTACATTTTTATTTATTTATATTTGATTAAAAATAAAGATACTATAATTCATTTGAATTAACTAAATTAACAAACATACAAAATTCTATTAGAATTTTCACCCTGTTAGTTTCACATTCCAATCTAACAGGGTGGAAAATTCTGAGCTAAGTTAGTCATAGCTCTTTGAGTGATCAACATTTAGCTAGCTAACCTCATACAGATGAACAGAACTTTTATAACTATGTCAGATTTGTTTTTACATTTTTTTGATAGGACAAACATTCTCAATAGCATAGCCTAACAGGGTGGAACTTTAAGGGTGGGACAAGCTAGATAACATTTCAAAAACTAAAAAAAAAGTTAGGCGTGAGAGTTGAAGTTTACCTCAGTTTGTACAGTTGAATTCCAGCGGGAAAAAGAAATGATGTCACTTCTTGAAAATGGTCTCAATGAAATTGCATTTCGGATTTGGAAGGCAGAAAAGTACATACTAACAGGGTGGAAGATGACTTCAGGGAAGCAGTAATTGATGAAAATTTAAAGAAAAAGACCTATATTAAATCTACAATTCTACCTAAATATTTAAATCTACAATTTAAGCCATTTATTATAAATATGTGACTCATTTTAGAGAAAATATGAGTAAATAAATAATTGGGACAGGAAAGTCACTGCATACCAGGAATGACCCATATCAAAAGAAAGACCAGACCCTCTGCTTAAAAAAAACAAACGCAAAAAAAAGTTTTATTATATAGCTCCTGCATTCCTTTTAAGCAAAGTTAGTTTCATAAAAAACTAACATTTTGAGCAAAAAGTCACGTTTTTATCACTACATCCAGATCAGATTCAGAAGTATGATCAAAACATAGATGGAGTTGGCGAGATCGAATCCATCAACATCCCCAAAGCTTCACAGTCCAACCACACTCCTGGGTCGACATTTCATTCGGTAACATTAGGAAGTTTTAATTTATGTGCTGTTTAATATTGATGATCACGTTATTTTACAAATGTTTCTGATTCTTTTTTTTTTCATTCTGTTTTTGATCAGGGTATTCTCTTTCAGAAGATGTATAGCGCCCCCTACCGTATAACAGTGAAACACGGAAAGCCGGAAATTTCCATCAATGGCGGGGAAGCGTTCTCTCACAAATGACGGAAATTTCCGTCAATGGCGGACAAAAGAGTTAGGCTAAAAGCAAATGCTCATATACTTACATTTTCCTCCAGCTCAGCCCCCTGCAGACTGATAAAATCAAATTGCACTGATTTCAGGATCTCTTCAAGAGATTCGCAGGAGCAATAATCTAACCGTTCACCTGGAAAAGCAATCAAAAAAAAGTGGTATCACCCTGGCCTGGACAAAGTGTCAAGCGCATTTGCTGTGACAAATTTCGTACAGCACTGGATAATCTAACATACACCTAGAGTACAAAATATCTGCCCCTCCAAATGTGAGACATATTAGACACTAACACACATAACACGATCACGTCTGATCCCCTCCCTTCAGTGGAGGAGACAATCAAAGAGCTTCTGATTATGCAGGAACAGATGACTTTTAAACAAAGCCCTGAGAAATACTTTGATGGCCACAGCAGTCCGTCTATATTAGACACGCGTTGCAAAGGCCCCCTTCCCCTCATAAACTCTTATCTTCCTGGTCGGGGAGAAGCCAGATCGCTCAGAGCTGCATGTTGGGGAGATAATAATTTATTCATCATTAGCATAATCATTTGTAATTTTTTTAACAATAATCACTTAACTGTACCATAGGAAGGGGGGATCAGAAATCCCATTTTTCTAATCCCCTCTGCCATGTGCAGATAATGACACTGAGACTTAGAGTTAGATGCCATCAGTGTGCGACTAGGGCGCAGGAAGCCAGAACATGCTGACCCGCACATCAAGCTCACGTCTACTGGTATCAATAGCCGCTGTTTCAGTCATCAAAGGGACAGCGCATTTTAATCCCAAACTAATGCCCTTCAGCGTCGGCACGTACATTTCAATTAACAGGCTCGTCAAAGTTCTGATCTTATCAAAGTGTGGTAGCTAAAAAGTACAGTTGCTGTTCACTTAAACCACACTTCAGGGATAATGGGAATAGGCTAAGCTAAGCAACTTAAAACACACATGCAAAATAGTTTTAAATACACATACTGTAAATATAAAATCAGAGACGGAACATCAATTTTGTTTAGGTTGTCAATATGACAGTGTTACAGAGCTTTCTGAAATACTATTTCTGTTTAGTCAATCGTGGCATTCAGCGGAAAAATAATTCCTAATAATCACCGCCGTCCATGACAATTCTATATTTCAGACCGCTGAAACTCAAGAAACTCTAATGGACATTCGTGACTATTTTACATTTTGCTGAATTGTTGGCTAATTCGTATGAATTTGTACAATTTCATTTGTGCGTTTTCATGAATCTGCGTACGCCCCACTGACGGTTATTTTTAGGGGTGGACCTTAATGCTTAGTTGTTGTTTTTTTATCGTATGTTTCCGTACAAATCACATTGTACGAATTCTTACGAAATCACTACCTCATTAATATAGATACGTTTTCTCATCAGATTGGGTTGAACTGGTTTTTTTTTATCATTTATTTACTTTTTATTAGAGGAAGCTTAATTTAGCTCAGTCAGTCAGCCTTTCATTTCTGAAATACTTTTATTTAGGGTCAACCAATGGCATGGGTTTGGGGCGCACTATTATTCGGACTTTGCGATAGTCCCGCCTCAAACTTACGTCATTGGTTTGAGACAATGTCCCTTTGTCAGGATGCTCATTTATGCTACAGTATATATCTTGTTTTGTCTCAGTTCCAAAAGTGAAAGGTTTTTGGGCCAGTGTTTTACTGATTCATTGTGTTTACAATTCTGAAAGAACAAAAGCAGTTATGGCTACATATTCTAATGGCCCCATAATTTCCATAGATTCCCAGAACAAATAGACTTATAGGCTACGTGATTCCACATTTTAGTGCAGCACAAAAGGGCAAATTACCTGAGTTTTACAACTGAAGAAAAGATAAACAAAACATCTGATTGCTAAAATGCATGTTTGAACCTTCCATTATGTTGTCACGGTTGGTGTGCGTCTCCTCCCAGAGTAGTGTCTATGAATTTGAAAGATTCTCTGTTTGTTTTAGGATCGCGCGGTAGAGCGTTTACAGCGGGTCAGACTAGTGATTCCAAATACGTGCTGATGGAAAGAAGAATAAAGATGAAATACCTGGACGGATGAAGGGATGAAAATCTCAGGTGAAATGATAGCACTGGGGGGATTTTTCTGGTGATGTTTATAGCTTTGAAAAAACAATAATGCTGTACAATAGGGATAGCAAAATAATAAATAGTGAATTATTGAACTTACCTGACAGGTCAAAACACCTGGCTCTGTCGGTAACACAAGTAATTTGCTGCATGAAAAAGAGACAGACAGATCAAAATCAAGAGATTTCTGTACTCAGAAAAGATTTTCAATATTTATTGCATATTTCAAAATTGAAAGCAAGAATTATTAATGTCACTAATGCTTATGACTTGGGTTTAACTTGGAAAATATGATTCGTACAGCATCATCTAAATAAAATGGATTAATTAATAGTATATAACAAAACTGTATCAACCTGACTACATTGACCAAAAGTCCAATTTAGAAAGAACATTAAAAAAAACATAAAAGTGTCAAAATATGTATCGCAATGGTCTCTATAAGATAAAAATTACATGCAGGACTTTTTGTTATTGTCCCAATTGTTATTATGTATTTGTGTGATAGGCTACCAATGAGCTAATGCTAAAGTATTTTGTGAAGCTTAGCTATACAGACACCATAGTACCTCAAACAAAATGTAATCATCAACATTTGAGAGTGACACCGACACCGTACAGTTTATGTAAATTTCAAGTACGTCACAGCACAGATCATTTTAGCTCAATCTGGCAATCTAGCCGCTAGACTGTAGCTAGCAGATGGCAGTTAGCATCTATCAGGCAACGGACTGATGAAGTCCCTCAGTCAACCTGCTGTAAACACGAACGGGACGTCATATGGGATTTTGCGTTTAGAGCAAAACAAATTAAGCATCGCAACGTGCGAACGAACACTCTCCCGGTTTAATGTTATTCTGAAAGAAAAGTCTCAACAAGGATGACTTAAGGCCATGGATTTGTACCTCTCTTTCTTTGTTTGATGTTTTCCATCTTAATAAATGTGGAAACTTCTGAAGCCCATTGCTGCTAAGCAAGGTTCTGTGCTGTGTATTGAGGAAAATGAAATGACAAAGTACAAAATGCATTGATGTGTCAGGAGGGAGAGGACAAAATGAAGTGATAAAAAGAGCTCTGCTTCCTCCAGGCAGAACGGGACACAGCTTATAAACTTGACTTCCACAGACGGCATCTCAAGTGCATTTCCAATTCTTCACTCAGACTCCAGGAGACCCACTCCAGCGCTCGGCAGTCTGGGTGGCTTTGTATTAGCAACTGTTTGAGAGCATATATTTCTCCTTTTTTTCTTCATTTAATTAGTTGAAAAAATTAGTTCGAAACATTTTATACAGTAAAAGCTCTCAGGGATTAAAATCAGCCGCACATTTTCCTTTCAGCATCTTTTCTGCAATAAAGGATAAATTATTTAAAATAACACGACCTTTTATCTCACACCCTTTGAAGGCAGCAAATTAAAAATGTAAATTGGGATCTAATTAATATGCAAATATATTCATTCCCAGTTAACAATTAGCAATTAAACCTGCAGTGTCTAGAAAGAGCATAGACCAAATTAATAACTTAATTTATCATTAACAAAATTAAAATGTACACAATTTTTTTATTTTTAAAATTGTTACGCTGTCTCCCTGGCTCTTCATCAGCGGCAGTGCCGGGGAAAAAAACACATTTAATAGAACAATTTGGTGCTTGTCATAGAAAATGATAAATAACTAGCCTAAAAAACAACATGATTGGCTACATGGACGGTGACTGCAGCGTTGCATCTTCACACAACTGGGAAGGAAATAAACATGCCCATTTCATGCGGTAAAGAAAGAAATCACTGCGAATCCTCAGTCTAGAGAGTGCAATGGACATTAAAGATTAAAAGTGTGAAAGTTATTTATACTCTACGGTGTTTAGATGTAAGAGATGTGAAATTCTTTTCCATATTGGGGGGGAGGTAGGACAGTTATTTCACTTCAGACACTCTGTGGCTTTCTGATGAATGTTCAACGCTCAGAGCTAAGCAGCTCGACAGAGTTAGGCTGGGAGCAAGGATGTTTTTTGGGAGCTCTGCAGCACTGCATTCGCTCTAATGGGAGGACGGTTCAGTCTGAAATACAAACTTCTCTCAAAATCTACGCCTTATCCTGCAGGGAGATGTGAAATGCTGAATCGTTTGATGATGCTTCCTCGGCTTCTGAGGCGAGCACTCATACTGTATGGGGCGCTTCTGTAAGTCTTTTCTCTTTGTTATTTTCTGTTACTACAATTGCCACCACCTCCGACAGGATTTGCACTTCAGTGGCGGTGACACTTCAACAAACGTTACTCATTTACAAGCCCCTGGGATAGTTACTCATATCAAGAAGTTTCTGTGTGTTCTGAGACGGAGTGGACACGGAAAACTTCGAATGAGAAACTTCAAGACACTAGCTTACGACGCTAAACAAAGAAAACGGGGTATATATGAGGGTGAGGGTGAGCATTTAAGCTTGTGTTGAACTAAGGGGGCCTGGGGTCTTTCACACAGGCCTTTTGTTTGTTTACCCCTTCTATGAAGACGTAACCAAAAGCAATACTGTTTTACCCACTTTATTAAAAAAAAATCAAAGAATAGAGAAAGCCCACGGGTACAATAACAGCTTTAAATAGATTTCAGCAGCCATCCTCTTGGGATGATCCTGCCTGGAAAAAAAAAAGCACCTAATTTGATAAATATGCTCTTTAAGCAGCAAATTTCATTTAGCATTCTCTTATTAGAAATTCACACGCAGTTCTCAACTAAATATCCTTCATTTTAGCTTCTGCTTAAGCATACATATTTCACCCTTTTAGGGGGACCACCTACATTCCTTTCAAATGCAGTGGGGTTCATTAGCGGCGTGGAGATAATGCCGAGAGTGTGTTTAATGTAAGCACTGCTAAGTCCCTCATTTTCCACAAATAATTCTCCTTGATCTAATCGTAAATTTATGCAGAAGAGAAAACTGATGCTCTTAACGTTGCTGGTCAATGTAAAATAAGTGCGGAGCTTGAATTATGCATGCATGCTCGTGTGTGTGTGTTTGTGCGTGCGCTTCTCATTTCCTTTCATTTACCTGTTTGTTATTGTCTTGCTTTTTTAGTTCAATAAAACGTGGTTGGCTAATTAACCTGCTCCCTAAGAGGGATTAAAATGTGTTTATTTTTCTTTCTTTCATTTCAAAGTTATTTTCACCAAATAATGTTCATTACACATAGCTATTTCAAACCAAATCCTCTGCACAAATAACCTAATATTAGCAGGGAATCAAAGCGTGAGAAGTGGCGTGTGTTTTAATGCACATTATTCCACTGTACCTTTAATTGATCAAGAGCCTTTGTGTTTGGTTTCACCTGGTGCTTTTCACAGCTCTGCTTGTAGGCCAGAATTATATCTGTCAGACTGAGACTGTCAGCTAAAACAGAACAAGCGTATTAGAGCCACAACAAGAATATTCCATTTTTAATCCTAAAAAAATGAAATTAATTAGCTCCATGAGATGTAGGAATTAGAAAAGTCATGCATTAAAATATTTTTTTTCTTGTACATTCATTTATTTTCTTTTTCTTTTTCTTTACCTTATGACTCAAGATAAGAAGCCTACACAAATGTATACTTTTATTCATCAATAATTGATCAATTGTGACAGTAAATTGATGACCGTATAAAGACTTTTTTGAACATTCTATTCATCAAAGAATCCTGAAAAAAACGTTTCCACTAAAACTATTGAGCAGCACAACTGTTTTCAACACTGATAATAATAAGAAATCTGTCTTGAACACCAAATCAGAATATTAGAATGAATACTGAAGGATCATGTGACACTGAAGACTGCAGTAATGATGCTGAAAATTCAGCTTTGCCATCACAGGATTAAATTATATTTTACCTATTGAACATTTTAATATATATAGCCTTGGTGAGCATCAGAGATTTCTTTCAAAACATAAAAAAAAAAAAAAAACACCTACCATATTATAACTATTTATGTTGCTTTCGTGTCAAATGTATGATGTGACATGAACAAAGACAAGCACAACTGATCAGAAGAGGCCGTCAGCATAACATCAATGCCATCTCACCCTCTTGAAGTTGAACCCTGCTATCCACAAAGTCAGACACCATCTCCTCATCTGGGGGAAATGATACACGTTTTTCTCTGCCCTCCTTCACGGACAGAGATGTTGTCTCTTCCTCTGAGAGCCCTGTCATTCTTCTGGATTGAGCGATGTCTCACGAAGTTGACTAACCAAAATTTGTTGCTCTGATGTCTATGTCAGACATCCCATCATAAAATCCATCATATAAGATAACATCTCTGGACACATCATTTTTCCCTTTTTGCTGCAGAAACCAAACCATTAAATGTCTCCAAAATCTGCTTCTGTCACTTCTTGTGTCGTTATTATGTGGCCTAATAGTCACTACGCAAAAGAAAACCTAAACTCGCAGCATTGCACTTGTACAAAACAGTTACAGGACACCACATTACACACTCAATTATTCATGAATTATGTGCCTCTCAAAGCTAGTAGAACTATATAAGTCAACATCAAATATGCACAGGGGGAAACAGAGCCTAATATATTTTTTGAGGGTTTCTTACTGTTGTAAATACTTAAGATTAAATGTGTAACAGTATGAGAGAGTATGACAAACTCAAAGTTTACACTACACAAATTGGACTAAAACATATGAAAAGTGCTCTATAAAATGTTTTAATAAACTAATACTAATAAACTATGCATAATTGTAAATGCCTTGTAAATGCCTTAAAATATCAATTTAAAATTGTATGTATTAGTTGACAAAATGTTGTATTTTATCTACCCACCAGTAATGTTAGTTTTTAAAATTGTATAAGAAATCATTTCTGGTAAATTCATATTTATTTATGTTCATATTACATATTTTGGAGTTACACCCCCTCCAAAAACATAACCAATGACAATATCATGCAGTAATTCGGTAAAGAAACACTGCAATACATTTACTAATCTTGAAATGTTATTCAAAATAGAAAAAAATATATATATGTTGCAGCATTTTTTCAAATTGGCATATTTATTATGATAACAAAACGTAATTTGACTGTAAGTGTTTGTGGAAAAGCAAGTGAAAAATACATATCCCATAAGGCATTGCAACACCAGGAACCACGCAGCCCTCTTTCTAACCAATCGCGTTCGCTGAGCTTCACTCTGATGAGCCGTTTTGCGGGAACTTTGGAGAGGAAGAGCTGTTACAACCTGCCACTTACGCGCGGAAAGGTTAGTAGAATATTCTAGATCTGCTTCGATAAAGTGTCATGTCCATATATGTTTACTAGCGGATTATGAATACAAATTATCGGCTCTGCTGTGATACAAAGCCGGCATAAGGCAGCTAACTCTGCTAGCATAGCGAGTTGAAATTGTTGAGTCGCAGTTCCCCTCAAATACAATATAAATAACTCAGCGTCATTTTCATTGATAATATTATGTGATATTATCCGCATGTTTATCACTTTTAAATACTTGTATCATTCCTAAACAAAGTAAAGCCATGAAAAGCTTTTAATGTCTGTTTTTCTTTTACATATAAAAGTGAAACAAACAGCATCATTGGCAGGGCTGCAAATTGAAACTTTTTTCCGAAAACAAATGTCATCGTCACTGATCTTGTCATTAATTGTAGTGCTTATACGAATACATCTCTCATGTTGAAAGTCTGGCTATTTAATATATCAACGTTTATATGTCAATAATTATGACAGAAACACTCGCCTTCATGTCAGTCACACCCTAGTCTTGTTTTTACAGGTAACGTTAGTGTAATTATTAGTAGGCCTGTATTTCTGAAAGCACATGTGTTCAGTGTAGCTAAAGTTATGTTCATAATCATATGAAGAGACTACATCTGATGGTCAGGCCCAATTTTTATGTTGATGTCCAAATGTCCACATTAACAATTTTCGAAATTCTTTTCATTCTACCCTGCTTAGTATTATTATTATTATTATTATTATTATTATTTTGAAACAAAAAAAGTAGAAAAAAATATATATATTATTTTTAGGCCACTAACCAAATGTAAGCACATATTTGACACTGACAGGGTTTCCATATTCATAGAAAATCTAGACATGTCAGTGAATTTTCAAAAGTGTTATTTCCAGGTCTGTAAATAAAAAATAAAAAAATTATAATAAAAATGTATTTAGACATTCTGAATTTAAGTAAAGTTTTCAGTTAAACTATTCACTCTATATATATAGCCTATAATGTAATGAAAAAACAAAATGTGTAAAACTAGAAATAATGCTAAATAAAAGTACTAGGCCTATCCCTCGAAGGGATGGGCAATATGGACAAAAAAATATTGCGTTTTTTGTTGGCTTGAGTGCCGATATACAGTATATGTATGTATGTATGTGTGTGTGTGTATGTATGTATGTATGTATGTATTTTCTACTTTTTTTCTATTTGAATAACAAAATAATTTTTCTATTTTTTTAAAACTGTTATTTCACATCCTGCCCAATGTCGTCCTCATATTTAAAGGCTATGAAAATGAATATAGTGATTGTAACCATGTAGGCTGATGCAATGTGTAAGCTTGCATAAGGATCGTCCACTCCTGACAGCAAAATGGTCATATTTAAAATAAAAATATACCTGTGAAAAGTAAGTTATGCACTAAGACAGACACCTAATCTCAAATGCATTAAACAGCAAAAGTATCTGTCAGAGCAAGCCACTTTAAACTATAGCCTATGTGTTAACTATATCTTACGAGTAATTTTGAAGCCCTTAATATAAAGCATGTCTCATGTTTAGGACAAATTGGATTATGCACTTTCCCCACAGCAGCTCACTCAGTGTCCTAGTAATATCAGACTACTGTATATATAAACTGTATTGATCCTATATCATTTATAAGAATATATCGATATATCATTCAAACTCCATATGCCGCCTAGTCCTAAACCTTAATGGTCCCAAATTCAGTTGTAATGATGCTTGAGTTTCTCTTGTTTGATACGTTTAAGAAAAATGCCACCCAAGTCCAAGGCAGGTGGGGTGAAGAAAGCGAGAGCTCCACCCAAGAGGAAACTGGCTGAAGAATTCCCACCTGGAGAAGTCCTTACAGATAACGCAAAGAAAAAATGGAAGCTTGGATCTGCTGTTGGGCAGGGAGGTTTTGGCCTACTGTATCTCGGTAAGATTTATTTTATTTTTTACAGTAGGAAATTCTAAAGCTTTATTTGGATTAATTTATCAGTTGTTCAAATGTAAATTTGTTATATTTCCTTTTAGCTAATGAAGACTCTTCAGGATCTGTTGGCACTGATGCACCTTATGTCATTAAAGTGGTAAGGGACAGTGTGTATCTTTTTGTTGTTGCTGACGGCAGGTATATGTCCAGAGTTTTAATTTCTTCGATTGCCTGTGATGTTTGGGTGGTCAGAATTTTTTTTTAATGTAATGTTATTTATTAATAGAAGAATTTCTGTGGCCGTAACTAGAAGAAAAAAATAGAATAAAATAGAAAATAAACAATTAAATAAAAATGCAATTTTCAACAGTCATTACATTTATTATTAAATAAACAAAAAAAGTGCCAGAGACCGTAATATAATAGAGCTGGTAAGTCCCGCCCCTTCCGCTAACCCCACTGGACCTCTAGGTTGAAAAATCGTCAATGCAAGTGAATGGGAGAAAATAATTATTTTCTGGTCCCGTTTGAATTTTGCCATGAATGTGAACATATGTTGTCTGTGATTTTTTTAATATAATTTTTCGTGTAAAGAATGCTACAATTTAGCTGGTAGAAGTTTGATACGGTTAGACTTTGTGTGAGAGCACTTTGTGGACTACAACTCTTCGCTGCTTTCGACGCGAATCTGAAGAAAGAACAACCGATTTGGTTTGAATGTTGACATTTGGGTACAAAACACACAGGCATCTCGATCTGTCTCCATAGATTATCGCAGCATTAGCACCGTGATTTGACAAGTGGAGGGAAATGTGTTATGGGGTGACGTCACATAGGCGACATGTAGTCTTTCTCGTTATGTCTTTTCCACAACTGCTAGCCAAAGAATCGTACAATATACTGTCAAACTCGTAACATGAAAAATTATATAAAAAATTCACAGACAACATATGTTCGCATTCATGGCACAATTCAAAGGGGATCAGAAAATAATTATTTTCTCCCATTCACTTGCATTGACGATTTTTCAACCTAGAGGTCCACTTGGGGTTTTACGGATGGGCGGGACTTACCAGCTCTATAGAGAAGCAACCACCTAGCTTCCTAGCAATTTTTGCATGAGCATGTACCAATCACATTTTATTGAGGAAAATGTTTACATTTTACAAGCATTCCAAATAAGATAGTTAATTTTGTGCTTTGTTAAAATGACATGATATGGATATGTGATAATGGAAGTACACTTTCCCTCTACAGGGTTTTTTAAAATGTATGAGGGTTCACGATTTTTCTTCTTTTTTTCTTTTCTAAATGTCATTTATTTTTGGTGCTTATTTTGACTGTCTTGCAGGAGCCAAGTGACAATGGCCCTCTCTTCTCTGAACTGAAGTTCTACATGCGAGCTGCCAAACCTGATCTAAGTATGCCCTTGTGACTGCAAACACACTCTCATATGCATGATGAGCCAGGCTGAAAAAAAGTCGGAAGAGCAACTCTTTTAATTAAAGAAAGTTCTGAGCTCACCATTGAGGGCCTTATGAAGACAGACGAACCACAACTCTCTGCTTTTGGTGGCTCTTATGGCTGCCCCAAGGCCACAGTATTGCGCTTTATTTAATAACAATCCAAATGTCAGTCTCCCTTGACAATTAACTGCTATATTACTAAGGGATGCTCATGTTTTATTCATTGGAATATTGTAATGTTGGTAAATATTTGTCCCACCAGCAGATTACCTTGCGGCACACTCACAGTTTGGTCCCAGGGGAATACTTTTATATTACTTTGAGCACCAACAAGTTTAAAGAATAAGTTTAGAATAATTTGCCTTTATGAATTGATCATGTGATTGCATTTAACTGTTAGTGTGATCGTCTTAGTTCAGTTTTAGTACTGATGTCTCACTGTAGTGTTTCTTCTTTTCACTGGGAAGTGGAATAGTTTATGTGTTGTGAATCATGTTTGTGACAGAATGTTTTATATTTTGATTCAGTTGGGGCTTGGATGAAGTCAAGGAAAATTGAGTATTTGGGAGTTCCAAAATATTGGGGCTCTGGTTTTCATGAGAAAGGTGGTAAGAGGTAGGAAGAAAAAAAAAATCATTACAAAAGTATTATATAATTTTTCAATTTTTTTTTCTTTTTCTTTTTCTTATTAATAAAATGTTTAGGAAGTTACAAATGTCTTTGATTGTTTGAACACACAAGAATGCCACTTAAATGTAATGATTTCACATTAATCTTCATGACAGGTACAGATTTATGGTCATGGATCGATTTGGAACAGATCTACAGAAGAAATTTGAGGGAAATGATAAGAAATTTCCAAGGAAACTGGTTCTTCAGCTGGGTCTCAGACTTGTAGGTTTCTTCTAAGTGTACCTCTATCAGAATAAGTAAACTGCTGAAAGTTTAATGGTGCATCATGTTATGTTTTGTTTGTTTCACTGACAGGTATGACATTGTACTTCATTGACATTTTGACAAAGCAAATATTTCATGTCATTGAAATACCCTTCACATATGTCACTCATGATTGATTTATTTCGCAACCAAAATGTCCAATAATAGGTAGGGTTACTAAAATAAAATGAGCAATGAGGGAGGCCACTCTTCTATAGAATAATATACAAATAATTATTCAACATATGTCAGTAAGCACAATTCATTTTTATAACTATTAAACTTCGTTAAAAACCTTTTAAAGATGCACAGAAATCTTCAACATGACTGTTTGTGGCATTGCATGCAGTGAGAGAAAATCTTATATTCCAGTATTATTATAAAATCTCATATTCTCACATCTTTCATCTCTAGCTTGACATTCTGGAGTACATCCATGACCATGAATATGTGCATGCAGACATCAAAGCCTCCAACCTTCTTCTGTCCTACACCAACCCCAATCAGGTTTGTTTCAAGCCTTCCACATGTTTAACAGATCTCTGTTGCCATGGCTGTACAGCTCTAACTGTAGAGACACATAGACAGAGTGTGTAAACTGCAGGACTATACAGAGCTCCTACTTCTTTTAATTGGAGTACCAGTGATTTGCAATGTAAGAAACTACTTGTCTTATTTTTTTTTTCCATCTGTTAATGAGATTTGGGTGGGAAAAAAGCAAAACAATTTAAGCCTTTAATGCGGCTCATAAACTGAAGAGATTAGAGACAGTGTTGAAGCTGTCTCTAGCAAATAAGGTTGGGGGGACTGGGCAGGGGCAAATATTTAATTTGAAGATTAATAATGTATCAGTGGTGTATTATTAAGATGCTATTTTTAAAGTCACAATTTAAAACTCGGCCTCTTGGGATTAGTCGCTGCTTACTTGGTGAGTCTGAGCATCCTTTTTTTTTAATTACTTGGGTCTTTTCTTTGCTTCTGAATACATGTATTTCTGTGTTTTATAAATGTGTGTTAAGTACACAGACACTGAAATGCACCGGTTGTAAACTAAATAATACGAATGCCTAGTTATATTTTCTTTTCAATCAGATATAGGAATGATTTGAAGTGTTATTGTATGATAGGAACATAAGAATGCTTTTTAGAACTAATAGTAAAAACTGAATCCTGAACTGAATGTAAATTATTCTTATGAACTGGTTCTTATAACAAATGATTCCAAAAGACTCAAACTCATGAGTTACAGTTAAAATCAGTCTGACAATATTTTACAGAGTAATATCATAAGTTATCCTAGTGGTTGCTAAATTAACATCTGAAAGTAATGTTAACATAAATTTTATTAAGGTAATCAATCAGTAACCACTTGAATGGATTCGAGTTTCTTTTACAAGGTAAACGTGTAGTTGAAGACACATTTGCCGCTTTTTAAAAAATAAATGTTATTTCGTAAATGTATTATGCATACACTTTATAAGTGAAGGATGGATGAGGGTGCAAAAACAGAACTCTTTGTCCAGGATATCCTGAAAAATCGATCAAATGCAGATCTTTAGATTAGACTGGAAATAAAAAGGTTTGACTCATCCTAGTATAGAGCTGCATGATTCTGGTTAAATTGAGAATATTTTTTTGTTTTGTTTCAATGTTACCACGATTTGGCAACTAAAAATAATTGACTGGAGATTCTGACAAAATGTTAATTGCTGCAGTCTATATAAAACATTTAGTTAATCTGAATAAATTATTTAAAAAAACAGTTTGATTGAATGATTCAATGACTGAATTATAAATACTTCACTTGTTTCATTACTGGATGAATCAGCATTTTTTAACAAGTCTCTTGAATGAATGATTCAATGACAAATACATTTTTTAACAGTCGCCAGGTGGCGATTGTAACAATGTAATCGATACAATCGTTATTTGAAGCGCTAAGTTACTTTCATAAGGTAATTTGCTCTGTTTTGATCACTACCGTAGACATCAGTGACTGTTTATATGTGCACCAATAATGTGATTATTTCTAATAATCAAGGTCAATCGCAGTAAGACACGAGCAGAACTCTTTACTCCAGTTTACATGCAATTTTCATTATTTTGATTATCTGCTAATAAGTATGGTTATACCACACTCAGATAGGCATACAATATGAATGTTACTGGCCATTGTTTAAATCTACTCACATCAAATTCAAAATACATTTATATGGACGTACTGGATATTATTCGGCGCCATGATGAACATCGCAATGCCAGGTTTGCATACACCGCAAGTTGTGTTGATAGAGTTTAGTGATTTGGAGAAGAGAAAAATTCAGAATAATGCCATGGAGTTCATTCATGAAGTTGTGCGAACAACACACGGCATTCGTGTACATCCGTGCACAACACATGTCAGAGCGGTAGTAATGTGATTAAAGGGATGGTTCGGAGTAAATCAACCTAGGGTTCTTTGCACCATGACCTCGAGCCAAACACCACCACCACCACCCCCCCGTACCCGTGTTCTGTACTCATAAAACGAGGCATTGGAAAGTTTGTATGTACATCACAAGTTTATTTAAATAACACTTGCCTGATGGCTAATGCTATCGCTAACCCGGACATCATTAAGAAAGAATGTTAACCTTGTAGCATTCACCTGGTCAAGTAAAATGATGTTATTTTTGTACAACCATTTCTACAAACTTATAGAGGAATAATGAGATGGATGACCATCCTACAAACTGTTTAACAGTTGGCAAGTGTGGGTTGAAGACATTTTGATCTCTGTGACTCATCAGACTATATATATTTTCAGATGCCTAGGGAGGACACTTTTGTTCTTGATAATATTTCTGTGTGTTTGTCATGCAGCTTTGTACACTGCATGACATCAAGTTATAGTTTAAGTAGTTTTTCTTAAAAGTTTGTGATGTTTGTCACTGTGGGTGAGCTGTTAATCTTTACTGTTGCAAATTGGTGTATACAGTTATTTTTGAGACACTTAACCAGGACACATCAAATCATTTTAATAGGTAATGGGTGCACCTGCAATTTGTGCACTGACTGTTTTAGTATCTTTGGAACCCTGTTAGCTGCTTCCTGTTGCTTTGAAAACTCTGCTATCAAAGTGCTAATTGTCAGACTTCTTTTATATGTGACACTGCTAATTGGCAATCAGTCTATTTGCAGCTGCATATGTGATTTATTTGTTGTAACCTTATTTCATTTACAAGTCTTTTTTTAATTCTCTGTAATTATGTTAGCAGTGATTTACATTTTTGTTGCACAGGAAGAATTTGATTCTGACTTTTTTTTTTCCTCCATTTGTTTAACCCAGGTATATTTAGTGGATTATGGATTGGCCTATAGATACTCTCCTGAAGGAGTGCCAAAGGAGTACAAAGAAGACCCAAAGAGGTGTCATGACGGGACCATTGAGTTCACTAGTATTGATGCGCACAAAGGAGTTGGTAAGAAATTGGAACAATCAGGTCTATCGTCACTTTTAAGTTTAGACTAGACGAGTCCCTGTGGCCTGAAAACTATAAAAATTTTACCCCTGCAGGACATCATCATAAGTTTTTTGTAAAGCTTGTGATGAAAAAGATTATGAAGAAATAATGTTCTTAAATGTTGATGTATTGATACTTTGCATCAAATACTACAAAAGTGGGCAACCCCTTAAAAATGTTTTATTAAGAGCTCCTCTCTGTGGGGGAAAATATTACATTTCAGCCCCTTCAAGAAGAGCAGACCTGGAAATCATGGGCTACTGCATGATCCAGTGGCTTTGTGGCCGTCTGCCGTGGGAGGACAAACTTCATGACCCATTGTATGTCAAAGACTCCAAACTCAGGTGAATCTTAAACCTCACTTGTAGCATTTTGGATTTTACTTTTTTCTGAACCAAGATGTAATCTAACTTATTTTTTGCCATTGGCCAATGAATATTAACTTGCATGAAAAAATGCTATATGACTAATTCATTTTATTCCTTAATTGTCTTAAAACTAATTTCTGGATACAAATAATAATGGGTAAGATTTAATGAATTATAATAGATACATTTTCAAGATGTTGTATGATCCATTTTTAAATATTCTTCTCCTCAGGTGTAGAGACAATATTGATGAGTTCTTGAAAAGCTGTTTCACTTCAGAAAATAAACCAGGTGAGAAAAAAAAAACAGCATTAAAGGAGAACTCCGGTCAATTTTAACATTGAGCTCATTTTTTTGTAAATTTGGAGTGCTGTCAGGAGAACAACGACAAAAATCGGTGTTGCCTACACCTTGTTATCCTCTTTTTAAAATTTGCACCCTGTTGACTTCAATGGGGCAAGTTTTAAACCTGCTTATAGCCTCTTAACATCCTTGATGTGTCATTACAAGTGCCCAGCCATGTGAGTGATTCCTTCAGAGTGAACACGAGTGAGTCTGACTGCAGTAGATGTGAAAGATATTAATAAAAGTGATGTTAATTCAGCCAGCGCACATACCTGTATTTTCTTCCTGTTTTCGGTCGAAGTCCACAGTAATCGATTGTCGAGTTCACGCGCGTGATCATAGGTAACTAAACCTATGCGCGTGAACTCGACAATCGATTACTGTGGACTTCGACCGAAAACAGGAAGAAAATACAGGTATGTGCGTGGTCCATTTCTGAGTTAGGTGGCGGTAATGCACATATTTGTTTGCGATCCGCCGTAAAAAAAAAACAAGATAAAGAAAGCGCCGGAAGCGCGCGCGCCCTCAGATCACTTGGACGGGGTTGTGTACAAGAGGTAAAAACGATATAAATACTGTTCGTTTTCTTACACAAACCGCTCGTTTCGTGCCTTAGGCCATCAATGTGTACTTACGATGGGGAATTGTTTAATTTGGACTTCTCTGTGCATGCTCTTTCAGATAGTGACCATAGACCTGCATTATATGACTGACAGACAAGAACGGTTTGACCTAAAAATATCAAAATTGAAACTACTGCGGAAACAAAGACACCTATATCTTGGATGCCCTTGAGGTAATCTAAAACATACCAAAATTTTATTTCAAAGTGAACTATCCCTTTAAATGGCACATAACACACACAGTTTATGCCAATCTCATGTTAAGCTTGAGTACCTATAGAGTAGTATTGCATCCTTCATATCTCTGAAGAGTATTCAGATTTATAAAAGAGAGATACGCTGTACTGGTTCTTTCCGAAAACAGTCGAGCTCCTGGAGGCGTGCCGTGGGCGGAGCTAAAGAGCCACGTACAATACATAATCGCATTATCCCTGGATAACATTGGATTCTCGATACATTCGTCTTGTTTACATTATATGCACTTACGCGCCGATTGCCAACAAAACACAGACATTTGACGTTACTTACCGCCTGCAATTCCTATTCATGACCGGGATCTTTTAGCTCTGGGACCGCTTCATCTTTCAGTTTCAAACGATCTGCAATTCCAGCTTTGAACTGGGCCTTGTTTATAAAACATTTGTCGCTGAAATGCTGGGAACAAACAAACACACTTGCACAACTCCGTTGCTGCCCTGGTAAAACTAACTGCATCCACTGTTGCCCTAACACCGTGTCCCAACCAGACGCAATGCGATAAGATTCCAGCGACAAATAATTTGTCTGCCCACACTAGACGCGATGCGACTGTGAAATGCGTCCAAATCAATCAAAATCCACAGCCAATCAGAACAGTGTGTGGGCGGAGTCTCGCGGCAAGTGCACAGCACCAGAGAGTAATCTTGACGGCACTCGCAAGAAAATGGATAAGTAGGCTACATAATCAAATTCACAAATATTACACCATTTAAACATTATTAAAAATACATAGGCTACTGAGTTACTAAAACAATCTTTGTCAAATAATACACTTGTTTGTTCACAGTTTGAATGTTCTTGTTTCCATTTGTTTAATTTCAAGATCTGAGGTGAATTATCCATTGTTGCTTTTACAGCTACAAAGCTGAGAGCACTAAATGATATTAAAAGTCACATTACACACTTTTAACATTAAATAAACCACATAAACAGTACCTGAGATTATCATTGCCACACTTTGTGTTTGTTGTTCCAGCCGCGGTCGCAGAAAAATATAAACCTTTTCTAAAATAGAATTGTCGCGTGTCGCCATCGCGGCTGGTTAGGACAAAAACTCTTAACATGGAAAAGATAACTTTTATCGCACGGCGTCACGTCGCGTGTAGTAGTTAGGACACGGTGTAATGCTGGGTTATTTGGGAAGCCGAACAAGGTTATCTTTCCCTCACAACCAAAACACACTGATTTCGTGGTCTAAAAACAAAATGACAGCACTGCTGACAGCTTCCGTAACCCGAACGAAGAACATTGATGAGCGTGCTCTTGCTCTCGCTTTGGTTGATGTGTGCACGCGCTCTTCTGGGAGAGGTGCCCATACAAGGAATTCCACACTTTATGACGTCATACAGGGCCATACTCGAAAAAAAACTTTCAGAAACTTGTATGAACCCTTAAGGAGTGTATTTGGCACAGAAATACTCTGTCATATGTCCAACTTGTTTTTTGAAACTTTGGCCATGTTAAGCATGAGAATCCAAACCTTTAACAGTGTGAATGCATGAAATACCATTAAACATCCTCTTTAAGCTGTTTCTCGCAACTAAATGGCATTTAAGCATATTTATTTTTTAACTGGGTCGCGACCGCAGAAGCACCTGTGAATTCTGCAGTAGTACTTTTTGTTTGTCTGCCAAGCGGTAATTGGATAGACGCACTTTCGAGCTCTGATGCGCAAACAAGAGCATGAGGGCCTCTTCTCGTGATAATTAGTGTCGACCTGCTGATTTAGCCTTAATTAGAGCTAATCTATCATATATATAGTGCTAATTCTCGCAACTTCTCACACTAACTTTAAACTGGAGTGTGATCACTTGCCACTTTTTATACATATGCACATTTTCTGTTGACAAATATTTTAGTGAAATGTTTAGTAAATCTAACAAAAAAAGTGCACATAACCATTGTATCAGCTACCCCGCTCGACCACAAAGCAGTGACATAAATAAAAGATTAAGTTTTTAAACAAACTTGTTTTTCACCCTTCTCCGTTCTCGACCTCTACATTGCCTAGTTTTGCAGTCAGTATGTGGCAGTCTGTACTTTTGCAGAACTTTAGGGCGTTCTTTCTTTGTGTCATTTAAAAATCAAAGATGTCATTGGCTCCCTTTGCTCAGTCGCTGATGTGATGGCAGTTCTTAAGCCGTGTGACAGCCGCGCGGCAGACGGCGAGATCCCTCCTCAGGCTGTTGTCTTGTGCGTACACGGCACATCACAACACCGAGGTGATGGGAGGCGGCACTGTTAGCACGGCCATCACGACTAATTCTGTTTGGTGTGACTATTTTAGCAGCCGACAGTAAACAACAGTTTGTGAGCGGAGAAGTATAAGGAACAAAGTGACAAATGTCTGCCCCTCTCCTCTAAACTTAGCTTGAAGGTTAAAGTGTGAGCGTCTGCTGTGAAGACACTGCCCTACAGGGACTGTTCTGTCTATGCTAAACGCACAAACATACGTGCACTTGCAACTTATTATCGTTGGACTTCTGCATGTTCCTTTGAGACAGAGGTCCAAGTAACTTGTGCTTAATCACACACATAATTGCTCTTCGTTTGTTTATTGACCCAGAAGTGTCTTAAACATTGTGCAGCTGTATCGCTATGTCTGAATAAATAAATCCATCTGCATTAAGATTTAAATGTTGTGCTTAATGTCTTTTTCAATTTCCAGAGGAAATGGGGAAGTTCATGCAAGAGGTCAAGGCTCTCGGATACACAGACAAGCCAGATTATGCAAAATTGCGAGGTATTTTGCAGCAAGGCCTGAAGACCATCGGGGCGACAGATGACAAAAAGCTGGACTTCACCATGTCGACTAACGGCATGGGCCCGCCCTCTGTCAAGGTGATAGCCACCTTCAGTAGAACATCAAAAAACCGACCTCTGTGGCACTCCCTCATTCCCGGCACATTAAAAATGCTCTGACAGTCCCTTTTTGAAGCCCGCCATTTAAAAACAAGCCAATTCAACACCCTATAATTTGTTTACCTTTTGAAAGCAGATTCAAATTTGAAAATGCCCACACACGATCCAAGACTAATTGCTCAGGTTAGTAGGAAACGCGGTCGAGCGAATTGATTTTCAAATACGATTAACGTGCAATGCTTTTAACAAACGTTTCTTGAGCTTATTTGGATTTTTCAGCCGACACACAAACATGCTCTTTGCTCACCTCATTTTAACTCGGTGTCATGATGTTAATATTTTTATGAATGGTTAGTTTAATATCTTAATTTTTAGTATTTATCTCTGCATTTCAAATGGAAGAATGTAATTTGACCTTAGTTTCTTATCCTATATTGCAGTCAACACCCTCAAGGTGTCAGCTGGTATGAGAGCTCACTCTGAATACCTCATCTCTGAATACTTGCAAAAGATCTTGTTAATCACTGAATCGTTTTATCTGGATTTCAAGCGATATGATCTGTAGAAGTGAATTCTGCAGCCGTCATGTGTATTTTGTGTAAAACAAACTGTCCGAGCCCACAAAGATGCCCTTGATGGCATATACTTTGTGAAAATGATAAGACTGTGGCTTCATTCATGGGGTCCGGCACAAAGAGCTCTTGGCAACAAAGCCGTCTGCATCTCAGGTTCTCTCCAGCGACCGGGTGTTTATCCCAGTGGCCCCTCCTCTTCCTCCCACAGACAGGTCCTGAGTGCCTGTGTTTATTCCCTGCTAATGTATCACAAATTTGCTGACACGGTAACCTTGGAGTCGGCGCGGGCCGGCAATCAGCGAGCCGCACTTACAACGGGAGGGGACGGACTCTCCTCACTTCCCACAATGCAGTTTGCATATGGAAGGTGCCACCAGGGAGCTGGCCCATGCCAGCTGAGGGTTACCTGCCCACTGCCGTTATTGTATGTAATTATCGAGCCAATCTGTTCAGCTCAGCAGGGTCTGGATGGTAATCATGAGGCAGCAATTGGCAAAATGGAAGGGAAATGTGAGGGGGTGTGGGGGGGGCTAGTAAGGATGATAGTTCAAGTCCGAGAGAGGGGCGAGCATTCATTATGCAGTCTGAGTGAAGAAAAGGGAGAATTTGATTGCTGTCGTTAAGTGCATCTTCTTCATAACCCCTGGTTCGGTTTGCACGATTTCCTTGAATTGAGGACTTGAGCTTCAATGCTAGAGTTTTCATTTCAATAGAAAAAAATCAAGGATTTTTGATTGATGAAATTGTTCAAATAGATTAACTCATAGTAAGTTTATTGTTTGGAGTTCTGAGGAAAATTCTCAATATTGAATTCAAAAGTTTGGGTTCGGTAAGTTTTTGAAAAAAAGTCTCTTATGCTCACCTAGGCTGCATTTATGTGATACAAATACAGTAAAATTGGGAAATATTATTACAATTTTAAATACATTTTCTGTTTTAATATATTTTAATGTTTAATGTATTCCTGTGATGGGACAGCTGAATTTTCAGCACTATTTCTCTAGCCTTCAGTGTCACATGATCTTTCAGAAATCATTCTAAAATGCTGATTTTGTGCTCAGGAAACATTTATTATTAACTGACCATACATTTTTGAATGGTAGTATACATGCATTGCATTTGACATTCAAATTATTTTATTTGTTCTTTCCGGATTTACTAGATAGCTGAATCATAATCACATTTCCTCAAGCGTTCACAGCGCTGAGGACGCATGCGATAGTTTCCATGTGTATATAGAGCAAAAGGTCCCTTCTTAATATTTGAACTTCCTTAAAGGTTGCTGTTGGCAAATGAATTGACCACTGCTCTTCCATCTTTTCCATCCCCATGTTCGTGTCTTTATTTTTGACGGGAAGACTCCCAAGCGAAAGAAAGCGGAGGAAAAAGGCCAGTCTGCTGATGAAACCGAAGGCGCCCCTGCAAAGAAGAGGCGAGCTCCACAGAAAAAGGGTAAGCCATCTTAATGGACATTAGAGTAATCTCTAGCTTTACCCTTTTGCAATCTTCATCAAATTTAGTAACAATGGGTGTGGTAAACATTTTAAAATGAACATGTAACCTGTTTAGACATGAATGGAGCTAAAAAGGCGGCGACTCCTGCAAAGCGGCCGGCTAGGAAAGAAGCTCAGGCCTCCTCTGAGCCAGCGGTGAAGAAAAGCAGAGGAAGGCCCAAGAAGAACTCTTAATCCTCTTCGAACTCTAGTTCAAGTTGTTTCCTTTTTGTATCTTTTAAATTGTCTGGTCTGTATTTGTTCTCTGTGGTTGCATTTTCTTAAACTTTAGCAGGGTGTTGGGCACACTCTCTCGCAGTGAAATGATAATAAATAAGAGGTAAAAAAAAAACGACAGTGGCTTTGAGTTGTGAGTTATTTTCATTCCTTTGTAATGCCTTGAATAATCAAGCCTATGCGGATGAGGTCCAGAGGGGATTGCTTTGCCCCCGATAAGGAAATCCCTGAAGGAGCTCAGAGTCCCGACTCTTCCCCCGCCACATTTTCCCCTTGTTGTTGTGCTATGAAAGCCGCCGTGCGGCTGGCACTCCGACATCTGTGGGAGAGGCGAGCTGGTCTTTGATACCTGCATCGAGGCAGGCGAACGTGTGGCAGACGCCACTGAGCCAGGTACGTGCTTTTGGAGAAGGGGGCTCTGCGCCTTTCTGCTTGGCTGCCATTTGATCAGGTGGAGACAAAAGACTAGCACTTGGGTCCTACTTTCCATGTCACTCTCACTTGAGTCTTTCTTAACTTCCTGTTCTCCGCTAGGAAATGGCTTCAAAGAGCTATCATTAAAAGTTAGTTGTGGCTGCACCACTTGTTATGCATTGTAACTTTATCGCTGGTTTTGATAACGCACGGCAGCATTCGCAGGCGTATTTTTAGGTCCAAATGTCATCTTGAATTGTTTGCTTTGTAATCGCAGTAAATTTGATATGACATTGAGGGGACAGGAATAATTTGATGAGGACAGGTTAGAATACATGAATAATAGATATGGCATGTATACAGGGTCGTGACTGGAAGAGCAGAGTTATGTTTTCCAGGAGTTTGGGGAAATGCACTTGTAATAAAACCAAACTCAAGGCGTGTATTTTTTTTAGCACAAGAAAGTTGCTGCCACACTTTAAGAAAGAATCAATGCACTGTATCAAAACAGATTTGCTGATTCAATTCTCACTCACAGGGTCTTGTTTATATTTGATACTGATTTGATTTTCAAATTCTGATTTATTGGGTTACCTTTCAGTTCGAATGTCCATTTTGAATTCAAATAGAAATTATCATTCTGTTAATGCTGTAAATTATTCAGCATCAGCAGAGGGCTGTAAATATGCCATTTCAGACTGATTCCTACATTAGTCACGTTGCATTTTTGTTTTTTGTGTGCTGCTGAAAATAGGCATTAGGCAAAAGATATACCCTTTTATGTAAGAGGCGATGCTATTTTGGAATGAAGATCACAATTAATTAGAAATTAAGTGGAAATTGTTATTATTGTTAATTGGAAAAAAGGATCGTTTTACCCAGCCCTAGATGAATCTGAAATTTTGAATTTGATTTCTCAATGCTTCAGCGTGTTCTGTGAAATTAGACGTGTAAAGTCAAAACACAAAGTATACAAGACCTGGATAAGGCACGGTAAATTGATGCACTTAAGTTTCCAAACCATTGCAACTTGTGTAGTTCCCAAAAAACCTGAGTTGTGTTTTCTTTCAACACTAAACTGATTGCAGTTGTCCATCATCATCTGCCCTAGGGCAGATTTAGCGATTCTCTCTCATGTACACAAAAAACATTGTTGATGCTGTTATGCCCAATTTGCCCATTTCATAGCTCCTCTGAGGCCAATCTCCCACCTTTCACCCTCTCTGGTTTCCTTGCTGAGGGGGGACCACGGCCTTGGTTGCCTTGTTAACTCTAGTTAGACTCAGTTGGCCCAGCAAGAACAGTGAAGGGGGAAGATGTTTCTCCTAATGTTTGTTTTCAGAGTGGAGCCGCGTGAGCCCTGAGCTGATGCCGGCATCGATTGTTCCAACAGTGAGGACTAAAGTGCACCCCTGTGCGCTTTCTTCCCCTTCCTCACCACTGACCTTCAGGGCGCACAGCCATTGCTCCGCAGTAGGGGGCAGTAGTACATAATGATTGCACAGCTTGGGGGAGGAGGGTGGGTGAGGCAAACCTTAAACACAACATTACCACCTGTACCTCACTGGAGGACATGCTGCTTTGATGGTCCTGACTGTGGCCATTGATTGACCTGTGTTTATATCCACTCTTAGTTTCTAAGAGTTTGTCTTGGGCTGTTGGGGTTTGCTGGAGGGCTGCATGCTGGAAAATAATTTCTCCTCACAGAGGTTTCACTGGCTCTCTGCTTGGTTGGTTGTTATTAACGGTAACTAGTGTTCTTGTTTTGAAACTTTGCCTTTTATCGGCTTGCTGCACTCATGAAACTTTGTGAATTAGGGAATGGGAAGATGGTTCTCCATTTATTACTCTAAAACAGGGACGGGAAAAGGGGAAAATTATTTTAATTCATTATTAGGGCTACACTAGCATTTTAAAATAAGGATCATGTGACACTGAGGACGTTAATGAATGCTGAAAATTCAGCTTTTCCATTATAGAAAAAAAAATAATAATAATGTGTGTATATATATATATATATATATATATATATATACACTCACCTAAAGGATTATTAGGAACACCTGTTCAATTTCCCATTAATGCAATTATCTAATCGACCAATCACATGGCAGTTGCTTCAATGCATTTAGGGGTGTGGTCCTGGTCAAGACAATCTCCTGAACTCCAAACTGATGTCAGAATGGGAAAGAAAGGTGATTTAAGCAATTTTGAGCGTGGCATGGTTGTTGGTGCCAGACGGGCCGGTCTGAGTATTTCACAATCTGCTCAGTTACTGGGATTTTCATGCACAACCATTTCTAGGGTTTACAAAGAATGGTGTGAAAAGGGAAAAACATCCAGTATGCGGCAGTCCTGTGGGTGAAAATGCCTTGTTGATGCTACAGGTCAGAGGAGAATGGGCCGACTGATTCAAGCTGATAGAAGAGCAACTTTGACTGAAATAACCACTCGTTACAACCGAGGTATGCAGCAAAGCATTTGTGAAGCCACAACACGCACAACCTTGAGGCGGATGGGCTACAACAGCAGAAGACCCCACCGGGTACCACTCATCTCCACTACAAATAGGAAAAAGAGGCTACAATTTGCACGAGCTCACCAAAATTAGACAGTTGAAGACTGGAAAAATGTTGCCTGGTCTGATGAGTCTCAATTTCTGTTGAGACATTCAGATGGTAGAGTCAGAATTTGGCGTAAACAGAATGAGAACATGGATCCATCATGCCTTGTTACCACTGTGCAGGGTGGTGGTGGTGGTGTAATGGTGTGGGGGATGTTTTCTTGGCACACTTTAGGTCCCTTAGTGCCAATTGGGCATCGTTTAAATGCCACAGCCTACCTGAGCATTGTTTCTGACCATGTCCATCCCTTTATGACCACCATGTACCCATCCTCTGATGGCTACTTCCTGCAGGATAATGCACCATGTCACAAAGCTCGAATCATTTCAAATTTGTTTCTTGAACATGACAATGAGTTCACTGTACTAAAATGGCCCCCACAGTCACCAGATCTCAACCCAATAGAGCATCTTTGGGATGTGGTGGAACGGGAGCTTCGTGCCCTGGATGTGCATCCCACAAATCTCCATCAACTGCAAGATGCTATCCTATCAATATGGGCCAACATTTCTAAAGAATGCTTTAAGCACCTTGTTGAATCAATGCCACGTAGAATTAAGGCAGTTCTGAAGGCGAAAGGGGGTCAAACACAGCATTAGTATGGTGTTCCTAATAATCCTTTAGGTGAGTGAGTGTGTGTGTGTGTATATATATATATATATATATATATATATATATATATATATATATATTATATATATATATTAATCTAAAAAGAAATGTTATTTTCAAAGTGTAATAATATTTCACAATATTACTGTTTTAACTGGATTTAAAATAAAATAAAAATAAATCTAATTAACTTAAAAATTGCCGACCCCAAACTTTTGAATGGGAGTGTTGTAGTGTTTTTATGGAAGCATGTAAATGAAAGAGATTTTGGGAGCTATTGACTGCATGTTGGGAATAAAAACTACATTCATGCTTATTTTATATTTCTAGGTACAGTGGCATTTTCTGTCCTACAATTCCATCATTCAGAGCCACATGTTAGTATCAGAATAAGGGGAGGGGGTCGTTGGCAGTGATAGAATGTAAAAATTAAAGGTCTTCAATGATGGTTCCAAGCTAATTATAATCACAGACTTCATTCTTTTTACTTTGTTGTGGTCATTTCTTCTCTGTTAGGGCATCTGATAAATGTATCCATCTCGTATCTTCATTTGTGTTTTGAGGGCATAAAAGAATAGATTCTTCTGTATGATTTATCAACACCACCTCTGTTTTATTTTCTATTTTTCTCTCCTTAAGATGAAATAAATTTCACTGTTATTGTGTTTTGTATTTATTCCCATCCCCATGTGCCCCCATTCCAAAATACCCACACATGGAAAAAAGAAATATACTGATTTTACATGGCTGAGAGAGATAGAGCTCTTTCAATGCAGTTATGGTACATTTGCGATTCTAGTTGTGTGTAAATATTAGAAAACAGCAGGTTCTCACATTCACCGAGGAAAGGCATAGCAATGGGGCTAAGACGCGCGTTCTTATCGGTATTGTATTCACACTACACCGTCCTCCTGCTGTTTCTAATCTGCCGCCGCCGCTGTGAGCAAAACTGGACAGGCATTTATTGTCCCAGCAGGGGTATGCTTGACAAGAGAATGTTAAACACTCCACTACCTGCAATTTTCAAAGGTGATACTACACATGATAAAATGTAGATACACGCTTAATTTCTGTTTTTGAGGAAACAGGAGAGAAACTAAAAAAATGAACTGATTTTTCTCTTTTCTTTTCCATATGTGAGCTGGATTCAGCCAGTGTAGTCTGTGCTTTTACTCTTTGTAAGTTGAAAAAGCTGTGCCTCTTAAGCCGTTGATCCTCCAGGCGAAAGACTTGTCCAAAACGAAAGTGCCAAGTCCAAGTCTGCAGGCCAAATTGCAATCTTTAATTCGATTTACCCTTGGCAGCGGCATTGAGTGGGTTTAGTGGTCATCAAAAAGACATGTTCATCAGCGTGAGGCGAGCTCTCTTACTCCGAACTGTCCATGCCGTTCATCAAGGCTCTCTCAGACGACTCCCTCAACCTCTCCATGTCTCAGACAAGTGACGAGTGCCAAGCACAGGCCCAATAACTGCTGGTGACATCGGCGAGAAAATAGAAGAGGCAGGAGACTTAATTAATGTGACATGGACACGTATCTCATGCCCACTGAAAGATTTCTAATGAAGTGCTGGTAGATGTTCTAATGAACTCTGAAGGGGTCCTAAAGAGGATGTTCAAACTTGCGTTCCGCCCTGTTAGCCCGTGATCGCTGTCTCTCAGCGATATCAAAATCACACTGCTTAAAAAATACGCCTGGATGCTTGCTTGTGAGCTACGGGTCTTCGATTAGGTCTCACTGTCTAATGGTCTTCACGCTGGGTGTGTCGTTTAAAGAAACAAAACGTATTTATCTAAGCAGTTTATGGGACACTGAACATAATTTTATTAACAGGGAGTCAATTATCTTTCTTGATAGATGGCTGTACTGATGGAAATGTTTGCTATGATACTATCAATGCTTTGAAGATCAGTGATAGGGTTTGGTAGCCCAAGTGCAATTAATGCGTTCAGTCCACCTTAGCAATTTTGTCCTGGACCATCAGTGTTGCTACAGTAACTATAGGCAACGTTCAGCAGGGAGCTGAGATCTTTCCTTGAACACAAGGCCCATGGGATGCCCGGGGCAAGGTCTTGCATGTGGCTTATGGAACATGGCGTGCCTATTTGGGGGCAATCGAACACCACTATTGTGGTCATTTTGTGGCTGAATTTGTCATGGCATTTTAGAAACTCCATTGAATGACTGTTGCAGCCCCTTATCAAGAGTGTCATTTTCAGCTGTTAAAATAAGAAAATGGCCACCTTAGAATCATGGCAAAGGAAAGAAGCAGCAATAATTATTTTAATTATTTTTTTGCAAGGATATGCTATCCATCTATCTATCTATCAATCATCTATCTATCTATCTTAATATATATTAGGGCTGTCAGTAGATTACATTTTTTCATCACGGTTAATCGTGCCTTTTTCATCTTTGTCATGAAATTAAACATACACCATTTATCTTGTTTAACATGTTCATTTTGTCATTATTTGCTATTGTAACGCAGTTCATTGTTGTGGGAAAAAGGAGGCAGGAACCGGCAAATGTTCACAGAAGCGATGTTGGGTGACGTCACTTCTTGTTGACGTTCGAAGTATTGTCAAACAAAACGGAGGCTAGCTCGACCCTCCCCTCCCCCTCCCTTCCGTGCTTCCTGAAACAGTCATGAACCATTTAGAAAAAACAAACTGGATTTACCCACCTGTCCAGCAAAAACAGAGCCACCTGAATGTCGGATTGGAAGCCCTTCTGCCACCGGAGTTCTCGCCACCTTTTGAACGCTTTTCCGATGTAAATTCGGGACTTCGCGTTCCTTCTCCTTTTCCCTATTAATTTGTTATTTGTTCATCGGAACATCGTCTCTTTGGTCGTGTGTCGGCCATATCAAAATTCTTAAGAATTTACCATTTTAACATTAGTCGTTGTTAGGACATCTCTCCTCTAGCTAACATCCCTCTTCATGCTTCTCTCTCCTCCACTCCCCCCTTCATGTGCACGTGCACTAACCCCCCACCCCCCAAATCATTCTTGTTGGTTATTGGCTAGAACACTGTTTGTTATGTTCCGTGGCCAAGGCTGGGCCAGTTTGTTTTTCTTGCCGTTTGTGAAGCCTGGGCTGTCTACAGAGACCGCGTTTTTTTTACAGCGTGTTCAGGGTACAGGCAACTAGCGGATAGTGCGTCGCGCAGGTGTCGCTCATTAGTAATCTCGTCCTACTCGACACAACTATCTAGCAAAGTAAACCATAAGATTTATTGGGTGATTCTCACAAAACTGTTTTCTGCAAGCTTTTTTCAAAGTAAATTTAGGTTTCTTTCCAAAAAAGGACATTTGGAGACTCCAAAAGGACACCAATTAACCAAATGATATAAGGAATCGATAGCATAGTTCATAAATATATGCACACACGAAAAAAAAAAAAAAAAAAACACCTAAAGAATTCACAGTCTGCCATGAGTACAGTACAACAGCAAAGAGATTGTTTACATTTTAGACAAGTCAAGTTGCGATACTGAACCGGACCACATGGAGATGCCAGAAAAAAAAAAATCAGCCACCACCCTTGACCTGAATGCACCTAATACAGTAACCTATACGAAGCCTATTACCCTGAGTGTTGAAATATGAATATAATTTGCGATCAGTGCGTTGAGAGCGCACATACACGGTTTGTTTGCGCATTATAAGGACTCACGCGTGCTTACTGTATGACTCCTGTACGTCACCGTAATTGTCTTTACCTTGATTGGAAACCTCATCCATCAAATCTTTAATAACGAGACGCTATAGTTTGCTATATCCAGCCGAGAAACGTAGTTTGCGTATCATCTGGTGGCCATACAGCGGTGGGATGGTTTGACGCTATTTCACACAGCAACATGCGTGAGGATTCGCTCTCTTCAGAAACAATCACAGAATATGACAGAGTTTGTGTTTTAAAGTGAAACGCAAGAATAAGTACTGAAAATGCAACGTGAGTCTGTATTATCTCTGCCATCTCTGATATAACCCTCGTTTTCATAACATTAGCGCTGTTTTGGGATGTTTGTCTGAATGAATTCACTTAGGCCTACTACTGGATCATAGGACTAAAAACTTTCCCTGAGTTTAGCAACTTAAAATGATCTGATCGCAAACAGAGAAGCAAAATAGATGGAAATAGGATAGAAATTTCCGCCTACCAGAGTTACAGGTGCTTTGTAGATGCTCAGAGTGATAAACTCCAGACTTCTAAGATCATCAAAGGTTAATGACGCAATTTCACATGCTCCAGTCATTTATTTGCGTAAAATTATTTGAACGCGTTAAGGATTTTGAATTAATTGCACACATTAACGCTGACAGCCCGAATATATAGTGCAAATATTTTATAATCTTTTGCAGATTATAAAATGTATTCTTGCAGCAGCATGATGATGATGATGATGATGATGAACCATGAGGTTGCGAGACCCCTCTAAGAGAGTGGTTCCCATAAGATAACGTCATCAGCTGCTCCAGCTCCCAGCAGCAAAGCTAATGCTTGAGGGCTTCAACCAGCCCTGCGGGTTCTATTGTGGTGTCCGGCTTGTGGGGAGGAGAAGAAACGAGCAGCTCAGGTTTCATGAAGCACCACTCCTCCTTGACACAAAAAAGGGCCAACCTTTCTGACCCTCTGCCCTCTCCCACCATTGTGTTCTTTCTCTGTTGCTGTGGCTCCAGCCACCAGATTGGTTTGCTCAGGAATGGGAGAGGATGTGTCTGCCGCTCCATCTGTCAGACCGAGGATCAAATAATAGGATTTTCTGTCCTGGAATTGAAGATAATTGCAGTCTCTATTCCGCTCCCTAAACGTATGATATTAACCTTGTGCTCCTGAGCCCACACTGGGGGCAGAACTTGGGCCAGATGGCACTGTGTTTTGATATCTGATCCAGGCGAGGAGGTCAAGTTGAAGTTCAAGTCCAAAGGACCGCTGTCCCTGCCTCTGCTGATACAATAGAGGTGTCATTCAAACAGGACGTCCTTAACATTACTGGTTCTTTGCTGGGAGGACAAAAAGTGGAAGCAAAAGAGCAGTTATACATGCTGCTGAGGGTGAAGATGTAAACCATTTATACATACCGGGGGCACGGTGGGAGAGGCCAGAGGTCGGGAGAGGCTTGCTTTGGGAACATGAGCAGTGTCAGCGAATAGATTCGGTATCAAAGGTTTTTCCTGTCGTATGTGGGTCGAGAGTGAGTAAGATAAGCTACAAAGCCATTCATATGTCTCGTCTCATTGCTGTCCATTTGCTATCTGGAGTTTGTAAAGGTATTGTGCAACAAAAAAAAAAAACCATAAAGGAAAAATTGCTTTATGTGATTGACTAACCCCATCACCAAATGTAATGAATGAGCCATTTCGAACACTTTTGATGATAAGACTGCCCGCATGTGGTACGGTGGCCTCCTGTGGTGGCTTTGAGCCGAATACACAGTAATAATGTTCCCCTTCTCCCATGGTGCTCCTGAGCGTGCCCTGGTTACTGTCCCCTTGGTAACATGCACACATTTAGAAAAGCTTACATACACACTTGCACTCGTGTTGGTAAGAAGTAACTAATTAAATAATATCAAAAGTTTTGTTTATCAGATAAATGTATACAGAATATTGTGTCATGATATACACATGGGTGAATCTCCAGTTCTTGTTTCACACCAATATCAATAAATAAATAAATGAAGCTTACTGGACCATACAAATTAGGGACTGTATTTTTTTTCATGGCAGCATTTACTCCCCACTTCTCATTATCACAATGAAAAATCAATCTGATTGTTGTAATGTGAAAGATATATTTTGTATTTAGTGTACATAAAGATATCGCTTCTAAGAAAACTTTTTTTTTTTCATTTTACTCTTAAGACATAAACTGGCTTCCTAGAAACTTACCCTAGAAATGTTTTTATTTTTTTTGTTTTTTTGGAGATTCACCCAAATACTGACCTTCCCAATTTTAGTTCACAAACAGGAACAATTAATGGTATGATTTATTTTATAATGGCAAAAGTTTGTTTTTTTTTCCTTTGAAATAGCTGTTCCCATTTTAAAATATGTTTCTTTACATAAGTACCTCCACCTTATATGCTCCTTTTGTGGATGATTGTCATGATTTATGTAGTCATGCTCTCTCTTTCCTCCTCTTCCTCCCTCTCTCTGCACCTTGCATGGGATGGCGTGAAGTTATTGTAATTTAGTGATGATTTGTCACTGTCATCCTCCAGGTTCCCGCTGTATCCTGAGACCAGCGCTGGTCCCCTCTCTGGCTGGGCTGTACCAGCGGAGACTGCCACGTCATCTATATGGGAGCCCCATTAATAAGGGTTAAATCTGGCTAATTGTAATCCAATTAATAACAGGCACAATGATCTAGCATCCGTTTGTTATTTGAGGACCCAGCTGAAACGCTTTTGAGGGTTCATTCATGCCCCCCAGGGTTCGCCCACCATTGCTGGCTTACTCAGTATGCAAGGCTAGTTTTTATTAAATCCGTTGACTAGCGGCCAATGCTAGGCTGCAATGCCAGTGGCCCTCAGTGTGTCTCACTTCTTCAAAGGGGACAACTTAATGGCAACCCTGGTGTTATTATCCTTACCATATTTCTTCCAATTACCCCTGTTATCTCTCTCTTTCTTTACATTCCAATTTAGTATAGTAAATCCCGAGAAGCGGACTTTTATTGTCAATGATATATGCCGTAGAACTGAGTGAGAGAAAAATAGGAGAGTGAACCTATTTGTGTTTATGGCTTTAGAGGGAAAGAGATAAATGACCTGGCTTTTTTATTTAGTTTTAATGAAGAAGGGATTGAGGGACTCCCTGTCCCGGTGGCATTAATGTGATTTCCCCCCCCCCTCCCCCCTTTCCAAAGAAGCGATTGCCTGTCCTCGCATTTGTTTGTGACCTAGTTGTGCTGGTCTCCGGAAAGGACATCCGGCTTTGTTTGCGTGAACATCCAGTGTCCTCCTTGCTCATAAACACACTAATGGGTTTTTCACAGCGGCAGCTGGACAGGGGTGGAGAAGGAGCGAGCACTTACAGTAAACGATCAGTGTCCCTCGATATTAAACGTCCCTCCGGCCACTAGGCTAAACGATGGTTCCATTTAGACCCTCCCCAAAGCTCCCTCCTACCCACTTAAAGCCCCCGCCTCCACCGTCTCCTGCTCCGGTACAAGGCAGCACCAAACAATATTAGCCGAGCCACCTTATGCTCTCCACATGAGTCCCCTCAATCGTTCAGCGTTAATTGGATACTCAGTCCCCAATTAAGTTCTTGGCCCAAAAGGAGAGCATGAAAAAACAAGACAGGTTTAGCTCCCTTCTGTGGGACTTCATTAGACGGCTACTGCTGCAACATCCTTAGGGAGAGAGAGAGGACAGTGTCGTACGCACGCACACACTCTCGCACGGTAAACACAATAGCCCGGTGACACAGCTCGAGTGAAGGGGCTGGAGCGTTGGGAGAGTGAGGCTGGAGAGAAGTTAATTACACACACTGTGTGTTTCTCACTCGCCTGAAATATTTGGAATTCATTAGCAAAATCAATATGCATTCGATATCCACGCAGAAACATAGAGTATGTGTTGTTTGACTAAATACAAAAATTGTAATCGTTTACTCATGCACCCTCATGACCTTCTAAGACTTTCTATACTCTGTGGAACACAAGTGATATTTTTTACTCTTTTTCAATATAATGCAAGTGAATGAGGACTGGATAACTTTTTAAAGCACCAAAATGGAACATAAAAGAATGATAAAAGTGGTTCACATGACTCTGCTATGTTGCAAACCATTCTCACTCCGAAGGTGTCGCTATGTCGAAAGAACTAGGAATGCCATTTCTTTCAAAAATGTCTCCACACTACAATATATATATATATATATATGTATGTATATATATATGAGAATGGGTTGCATGTTCTAAGTATTCAGAAGTCACATGATTTGCTTTGTATTAGGAACAAAATTAAAATGGTAGGTTTGAGAGTAATGAACAGATATTTTTAGTGATTCACTTGATCCTGTTTCTTTTGTGGATATGATTCTCACAGATTCACTGATCTGGTCGCAATTACTGAATGGAAAGAGGAACATTGCAAACATATTTCTAACATAAAACTATCATATGGCTTAATACGATTTGGAATATAGTGTTTAAGTAACATGGGGTATTTTCTGGTGCTTTACATAATTCCTAAAGCAGATTCATTGTTACATGGAAAAGAGCAAACAGAACGTTAATCAAAATGTCTTTGTGTTCCACAGATGAAAGAAAGTGCTACAAGTTTGAAACAACATGAGGTTGAGTAAATGATGACAGGATTTTAATTTTTAGGTTAACTATCCCTTTAAATGCATGTTGAATTTGCCCTCTGTGGATGGCCTCAAACCAGTCCGCCTGTGTTTACCGCTCACATCCCCCTCCGTCTCTTTCCACAAGAACGGGGTTGTAGTTTACTCATAAATTCATCAGGCGCAAGGTTTGCACGTAACAATTTGTGACTCGTGTGTCTTTTCATTTTAGGGATAGTAGGACACGGACACCGCCGCAAAACAGCATGCTGTATACTGTAATGAAGTTGATTTTTTAATGTTCCTGCCACACAGGATAAAAGACAGGCTAATCACAAAGACCAGCCCACCCCCCCAATCAGTTGCTATTTATTTTGACTGGAAGCTCCAGCTAAAAGTGATGGCAGTGTGCGTGAAGCGATTCGGTCGAATCAGAGCTTGCTAGATTTTAATTTTGTGTTTGTGTGTATAGCAATGTTAAATTCCTCACTGAATGATGGAAAGCCATGTGTGCTATGTTCAGAGAGGTAAGCTCTTATTTAGTCTCTTTTATACGGGTACTGGAATGTCTTTTAACAGAATGGCTGTTGTTCCCTGTGGTTGGCATGGAAATAGTTATCAGGGTAACGTTAACTTTTAATGCACCTATAAATTTACAATTAAATGGGTTCTTAGCTGTGGATAGTGCCGTCTTCTCCAGACTGTTTTTCCACAGGGTGGTGATAGCATGTTGGTGTTGTCCTGAAGCTTGCCTGAAGACTGCCTTAAGGGGAACTCCTCAGAGGAGGCCATGAGCCTACTGAACTTCCCTCCCTTCACCCCACATCAGCCAATCGGCTTCCAGCAACTACGCAAGCCTGGCTAACCACTTTGGAAGATGTTTCTCTGAAATGTAGGTAGAAATACGAGTGGGTGTATTGGCTCGGTTTTAATTTTAATGAAGTGAAAATGCCGGAAAGCACATTTTCACCAAGGAAGGGGAATTGTTAACCGCATTATCCTTTTAGATTTTAAATGATTGTTCAAGTTCAAAACAAGTTAGGCTGTCAGCAACATCGGTGGCATGCTGTTGATCACCACAGACAATCTTTTGACCCGTCCTGCAGTTTGTAAAAACAGACAATTGCATTTATAGTTATGCATTTAGAGAATATTGGAAGACTATTGGCAGGGCGTTCTGGATGGGTAAAACAGGTTTGTTATTGTTAACTAAAACTAACTAAACTATTGAAAATAAGTGCCTTTTTTAATAAAGATGAAATAAAATATAATATTAGATGAGAACGTGAACTTAAATGGAAAGTACTAAATGTTGAAGTGCTAAAATTACTCTGAAGTATATATAAACTAAAGCTAAATACAAATATGTAATAAATAAAAAAAAAAACTATGAAAACTTAAACTGAAATAAAAACTGTGACCTGATCCAGCAAAATGAGTCACAGTGACCCAAATTTCAAAATTGAGATGTTGGTATTAATGGAAAGAGGAGACCATAAGCTTTCAAATGATATCCTAGTCAAAGTCATACCTTGAATGGTTGTAAAGATATATACATTTGAATTATGATAACATTACATAACATAACATTACATACAATTTTGTAAGTAAAACAAAAAGTCTCATCAACCATTTCTAATGGTACAGTATAAGAGAATTTAGGCATCACATTATTATAATATACAATTTGAAAAATGGATATTAATTTTGGTATTTGCTTAAGATTACATTTAAAAGTGTTATTAAATTACTGTAACTGTAAGTGAGCAATAGATGACTGGAAAATCATCCAAATGTAAAAAAATAGATGTTAGTACATGGTTTTTGTTTGTTTTTAGAAGTTAAGGGATGAGTCAGTTATTCTCCATGGTAATAGATTAGTGCAGAGATGACATCAGAACCCGGAAGTTTAATAAATAAATAAAAAAACAGAGGAAAATCTCGAAGGAACCAGCGGAGAATTAGGCTTCCGGGTACTGACATGATCCCTGCACCACTCAATTGGCGTGATGACATGCACAAGCTTAGCATGAAAGAGCTAAATTGTTTTAATTCTTTGAATAATGAGGCACAAATCAGAATATGTTGCCAGCTTCAAATGATAACCGAAAGGCTGGCTAAGCATTTTGCACTATTGCTCTTTACTTAGCCTGCTGAGAACAATCAAACACAAAATCAAACTAAATTCTAAACTCACTCTCTCTCTCTCTCTCTCTCTCTCTCTCTCTCTCTCTCTCTCTCTCTCTCTCTCTCTCTCTCTCTCTCTCTCTCTCTCTCACACACACACACACACATATAGTACATGAGTTAAGAAACCTCTGCCTCTGGTCCCCTGGCTAGAATCAACAGCTCCTCTTGATGACACGTATACGTGCGATCTCCCACCTATGTTAATCACCTCTTCACACAAACCGCTCGTTTCACAGCGCAATCACATCCGTTAACAGCCACCCTCACGCTCTCTGTGCAAATGGAGCACGACTACAACCCGCAAGAACCCACCCCTGCCTCCTGTGTGTGCCAAAAACATGCCCCTGTGCCCTGCAGTAACTGGCATCGCATCAGAAAGTGTCCACTGCACCGTGGATATAAATCTTTGCTTTTTAAGAATCAAGAGGGGCACATTTCTGGCAAGACGAGGACTATAAATTTGCATTTATAACTCCCAACCATGTGTTAGAAATCCTGATGCTTTGGTTTGGACTGGGCTTCAATTAAAACAAGATACTTCTGGCTTGTGGGACTCAGATCTTTGGTCAAACACATTAACTGCCATCTCTCTGCCAGGACATCCAGAGGCATGTCTTTAGGGCTCACGAGCTGTTAGAAGGCAGTTCTTTCTATAAGACGCTGAGGGACAAATGGACATTATTGGCAAGCCCTGGGCAAAAGTAGTGCATTCTGCCTCAGCCTCAGAAACGCTTTTAAAGACTCTTAACTTATGCAATGGGTATGTACTGTACTATTATACACAAACCATTTTGCTGTTTTTAAAGAATTCGTTCACCCAAAAATGGCATCAAGACTTTCAAGACTGAAACACTGAATTGTACCAGTTTTGAAAACATCCAACAAAAAAGAGTGAATCTGTAAATATGAATCACTTCTCTTCTCTGAATCCCCTCTTGCCAAGATTTTCTGTGAAAAAACATAACAAAACAATGTAAACTTTGTTTCGTTTCTCAAACAGAACCATCATATGGCTGAAGAAAACATGAAGTGTTGCACACAATTTGTGTTTTGCCCAGTCCTCCTTAATAGAAGAAAGAAAGCCATACGGGTTTGGAACAACATAAGGGTGAGTAATTGCTCTCAAGTATTGTGCCTTTTTGATTATAGACCAGGATAAAACATGTTGTTCAGTAATCTGTTCCCCGCTAGCTGGTCTTGTAGCCTGTCATATATCACGACAGTTATCACCTAATTTTCAGCTCTAATGCAGTTGTTGTTTTTGGGTGCTGGTGTAATCACCAGCTTGCCATGTCCTTGCTTGACCAGATCATGGCATGTTCAACACTTCACCATCTGTTGTCTTTTCTTTTTCCCAATGCGCCTAATTGCGTGCATGCTCAACTCATCGTGGACATAAACCCTGCTTGTTTTTATTTTTTTTGGTGTTTTATTAATGGTGTGTTTGTGTGCATGTGTTTAGAGGAAGATGAGCCCTGTTGGTTTGTCCAGAATGTCCTTAGAGATCAGATCCATGGATCTTTCCTGTAATGAAACTCCACAGAGGGCGTTTGAAGGGAAAAGGCCGTGTTCCTCTGGGTCGCCATTCTTCTAATTGGGTCTTAGTGGTCTCTTAATCTTTGAGGTTCCATGACCTCCTGTGGCCACTTTGTAGGCAATACACTCACATTGTTCACTAGGCTCTGCAAAACAAGAGGTCCTCTGCTGCATTAAAGGTTTTGTTCATTTTAAGGAAGTAGGACTTGGCAATTATGTAGTCAAATTGTCCACTGTGCTGATTTCAGATGGATTTAACAGCACCTATGGAGTGCTTGTTGGAAGAACAGCCTTTGAAGATTAAAACCACCTCTACTCTTTTTCATCTGCATCCTGCTCTCCATCACCTGTGAGGAACTGTTGCCTATTAATTTTCATACTCCCTTTTTCCTGAAATGATACTTTTGACAAGTGTCAAAAGGCTTGTTTTCATATTTTTCAGAGGTAATTTATTGGGCATGGCAGGGCTTCCTTAAAGGATATATTTTGCTTTTCATGTCGATTAGGCCAGCTCCAGACAGCGCTGGCTGTGCGGTGAGAGGTGAGTGTTGGGTGGAAGTGTTCCATTGGAGAGCTGCATTGCAGCATCAAAGCCCCCTGTCAGCTTAAAGCTAGACATCACTGGGATAGATGATTTTGTTTTGAAACAACAGACAGGAGCTGCCAGTGTGACAGCAGTGTTGGCTAATTGATACAAAAGTATCTGATGTTGACCTACAAAATATCTGGGAATGTTTTTTTTTATTTTTTTTATTTTTTTATTCATAAATATAATTTATATTTGTAGGTAGACCTTATGGCATGTAAAGAGTGAGTGTATGTTTTATTTTTCATTATTATTTTTTTCTTTTCTTTTCTTTTTATTCTTTTAATTGTTTTATTTAAATTTATTTATTTATTTTTTCCTTTCCTTTCCCTTGCTCCCATAGTATATCGACACCCTGGGTTGCCATTTCGTGCAACCAAACTATGTAGGTCAATCAAACAAACTAGGTCAATCGCATGTCCATTGCGCTCATTCCTATTGTGTGTCTTTAATCTGGTAACCAGCGTAAGTGTCTAGTCTGAGGGGACAGGAGAAACAACCCTCTCCAATATTTTGAATTTGTATGGCAGTACCCATTTCAACCACTAGCTGTCAATATTACATATTGCACCTTTAGGTACATAAGTATGTAGTATGGCCATGTTGATGTAGCTACATTAAATAAGAAATAATATAGTCACAACTAAATGGCCCATTCAGCCTATAGACTGTAAAAAAGATGGATGACGTGTCTCCACTTCCTTCCACTGTAGAAAAACTGTTCTTCCATTGTAGTAGAAGAAATTGAGAACTTGTGCCAACTGCGTCATTTGCAGCCCGATTCTGCGCAATAGCGACCCTGATGTGGAGCCGCGGTATCAAGGTCCTACCCATTCTCCTGCTCCTGATTTTTTTTTTTTTATTTTTTTTTTTTTGGCTCATGTCCCATTCGATTACACTGAGAGGGGAGGAGTTTATGACCTATACTGCAGCCAACCACTAGTGGTGTCTATCGAAATAGTTTGGCTTCACTTTCAGGACATGTGCGGCACACTTGATTCAGCCATTACTATATTGACAATAACTTCTTGCTTACTTTTTCCAACAAATTTAAATATTAGGGACATTTTTTATTTTAGAATTTAGTTTTTTAATTTTACTTTTAAAAGCAAATTCGTTAATTGCCGTGCAAACACCAAAAAATGAAGTGTTTCAAATCTGTTACTGTATTGTTTATTTAAGCATGCCTGGTGGACCACTGTGTTGACCAATTATGATCAAAGACCAGAACTATTTGTTTTATAATATATTAATATTTCATGATGGAAGCAGATGCACAGAGCAAGAATATTTTCACAATATCCCTGTGTCATCCATTGTCCTTTATTAACTGTTCAGCCTGCTCTGCGTTTGTTCTGATGTCTTGGAGATGGACGACCATCCCACCTGACGCTGCACATGAAGTCCCTTATATATATGCCTTTAGAAACACAAAGTAAGTATACATTTCAGAGCGAGCAGTCAAATAAATATATAACTGAAATATTGTTGCCAGACTTGGGCCCTTGATTCATCTTCATTCTGGGTTCAGATTTCACTTTTGGGACCAGTGCAGCAGATCAGATGACACCAAGTGAGCCAAGAAGGAGTGTGCCCTTGACTTGTGTTCTTGCCTTTTTTTAGTGTGTGTGTTTCTCTCCATCTCTCTCATCCTCTGTTTATCATGTGGAGGTTCCGCTTTGTGTGTACGTCCTGTCTGTCTCAGACTGGTTGGAAAGGTTGGAAAATTGCTGATTTCCCTGAAGAACAAACGGTACCTGCAGGCCCCATTAAAGCCATCTGTAGCATGCGTCCATGTTTATCTGCTCACCCATCCTTGGGGAAGGCATACCCCCCCCCCCCAACCTCCCCCCGCCGCACCACTGGACTCCAGCTTCTTACCGAAGACCTATGGCACGTGTCCCCAAAGTGCCTGGCCCCGATGGCCCCCCATAGGTTGGCGCCACGGTGTGCCAACTCCCTTCCTCTGCCAGCAACCTTCAGGTCCATTACCGTTCGCTATCAGTGGGGACCAAGCTGGGGGAGCCGACAAAAGTGGCATTTCCAGAGCGCATCAACATACTATCCCTCAAGCGCTTCAGGCCTCGTAAAATTGGACTTATGGCTCGGTTGCCAGCATAAATAAGTCCCTTTGATAGTTAGGGGAAGAAGTTATGACACTCTTGGGTACGCGTGAGGGACAGTGGCACTGTCATCTCATTCCTGCTACCCTGGCACCCTGGTGCCTCTGATCTTTCTGCCGATTCAGGGCACGCTCTCTTCATTACCGCCGGCCACCAGGGACTTGTTTTTTCTGCAAGATTAATGAGTGCCGCGGAAATTCTCCAGCGCATCTCGATAATTAAGTCTTTGTTTATCAAAAAACAAGTTATATTAGGAGCAGGAAATTCACAGTAATTATTCATAATCCTAACAATTCAAGTGTAGCTACCTCATTTGCCTGTGTAATTCTGCTTTTTAATTTCTTGCATACATTTGCATATTAATTTTGCCCGTTGGCTGCTGCAGGCCTCTGACAGTAATTTTTTTTCCCTCTTTCCGCGTGATGTTTTTCACAGGGTGAGGCTCAGTCGGGTGGCATTTCGGCTGGGTGTAATGATAAATTATGAATTTTTCTAATTTACTGCATAATGAAGTAACCCCTTCCGATCCATTTCCTCTTCCTGCGCTGCAGCTTTAGGCCCATCAGATGGTTGTCGGAGCGTGTTTCTTTATCTCTTTGAAATGGCCATGTGGTCATTAGAGATGGCGGTGCCACGCGGGTGTCAAAGGCTGTTTCTCCAGTCGGGGTGAGAGATCGTCAGTTCCCTGGCATCCGCTCCAGCTATGCGCAATGCCTATCCTCATTCCCACTTTGCAAATGGTGTCAACTCCCATTTCCATCGAGCCACTCCAGAAGAGACTCAGGACCTGTGTCCAGCACAAGTTGTGTACACTGTGTACGAGCGTTCGTTGATGAGCACATCTCAAAGACGTACTGACGTCCTCAAATGTTTTCCGTGCGGTCTTTAAAGCATTTACTGTTACACAAAGTCGACTGGGGCTGTCAGAACAGAATGAATATTGATGATCTTAAGCATCATGAAAGCAGGATGTTATGCTTGAAATTCATCAGCCCACTTAAAGCACATCAAAGCCACATCACATGCTGAGGCACTTTGGAACTTTTATGCTAAAGTTTTAGGGTTCTGTTGTTTGACAGATAATCTTTTAAAATACAGTCAGGGATGAGTGGACATGTTAAAACGCTTGAGCCAACACTTAAAGCAATAGATTACCCAAAAATGATTCATGTTGTTCCAAGTCTCTTTTCAGAAGGAAAACTTGATTATAATGAACAAACTTCAACTGGAAATCAGCATGCGTGAATGAATCATTATTTTGAGTCAGTTCACGTCAATAAAAAGTTGATTTGGTTCACAAAACTGGTATGAATGATTTGTTCACAACATAAAAATAATAACATTCCATTTTTGGGTTGCTTATCACACAAAACTATTGTATGGCTTCAGAAGACTTAGAATAGAGCACAAGTATTATGGGCCACTTTAATGATAACTTTATGATGCTTTTGTGTCCATTTTTAAGTTTTAAAGCTTCAGTCCACAATAAATTTAATTGCATGGGATAGAGTGATGGGAACTGTCTTAAATCTCTTAAATCATTCTTTAAATATCTTGTTTTACTCCTTTTTTTAGGGAAAACATTTAGGCTGTTTATAGTACCTACTGTAAGCCACTAACTTTAGAAACAAAGCTCATAGGGAGCTTGACCATTAGCCGTCTGCATCTCCTCCACATAAGAAGAAATCTCAGTGCACTTTCCATCTTGCCAAACCACCTGTCAAACAGCAAAATTTATATTCTATCGTGCTGTTTATGTTTTCTGTTGGCAGTGCAACAGATGTGAGAGTAGCCAAACTATGATACGATGATTCGACTATAACTAGAAAACGAGTCATCTGAGTGTGCCAATTGTTTGGACTCCTCAATATTTCCATTTTGCCGCCTCTGAATCTCACTTTTTCAGTGCATTTACTGCAGTCAAACAGATATGGGGTCTATTTCCTCTAATCTAGTCTCCTTGTGACTTTGATAGTGGGTCCGCAGGGGTATGTTTCGCTGTATTCATGTCCATATTGCTGTACCATGTACAGATTACGAAATATGCATTCTCCTTGTGTTCAATTGATTGTGATGCTTAAAGGGATATTTCACCCAAAAATAATTACTCACCATTGTGTCGTTCTAAACCTGTATGACTTTTTTCATTCTGTTGAACATCAGAGAAGTTTTAAAGATTTCTACAGATCACTGTTTGTCATGCAATAAATGGCTATCAAACTTAAAAAATGATGCAGAAGCACTTTAAAGGTATAACAAAAGTGGTCCATAGACTCAAGCATTATATTTCAATGTGATGGCTTTATGTGAGGAACAGACATTATTCACTAAGTCATTATTCACAAAAACTGTAATGTCCACACTAGTTCCCCTTAGCATCTTCATGAGAGTTAATAAAGAAGTAGCAATATCTGATTTGCGAAAATGAATCATTCACTGTAAAAAGTGTTCAGTTCACTTAATTTTTTTTATTAAACCCGTTGCCTTAAAATTAAGTAAATAAACGTAATGCTTAATTGAAAAAATGTACTTATGCGAACTTGACTATTCCACATTACTTATTTTTCTTCGATTAAGCATGATGTTTATTTACTTAATAATTTTAAAGCAATGGGTTTCCTAAATTTTTTTAAGTTAAGTCAACTGATCACTTTTTACAGTTTTTTTTTTTTTTTAGTTTGATCTTTTCAATAAATTGGATGATCTAGATCATAAAACTGATCTTAATGAATTGTTTACAAATTAAACCGATCCAGTTCTTAAGTTCAACTCACTGACTCAATGATTCAGTCACAGCAGATTAAAAAAAACTCAATTTAAAAAAAATTTAACTCTTAAACGCATACCTCGGGTCTTTAGTGACCCGGGACATCATTCACTACCCTCCCCCTCATTATTTTTTTTTAAAGTTAGACATCAAAATTCTTAGTATTCCTCAATCTATTCATTAGAAACAATATAACATGAAAACATTATAAAAGAATGTCTGTTTTCTAATTATTTTTTGTAAAGTTTATAGGGTCCCTAGAGACCAGAGATATGTAATAGTTTAAGTATATTTTTGTCTGCACAATAACAATTGAATCTCTGATGACTCAGTTAGCAGAATTCACCTTTATTCCTCAAAGTGGCAATGTCTGATACACAATAATAATGTGATGTTTTGTGAATGTGGTTAAGATCGCGAACATTAGCCAGATGCTGAATGTACTGGGGAAATGACATCTGAAAATGATGACGGTAAAAAGCATCTGCTCAAAATGAACCCTTCCATGTTTCGAAAGATAAAAAAATATGCCTTATGTTATTATTTTGTTTTGTTATTAAAAGTTGTTAAAAAGGTGTTAGAGATAGATCGGGTTGCTAAAGACACGAGTATGTAATAATGATTGGCGAAACATTCCTGTATTTAAAGATTAATGGAAAAACTGTATGGACCACTTTTCTGATACTTGGTACAGTATGTGTACTTGGTATGTAATGGCATTTATTTGTTCTTTTTGAAGCTTTAAAAAAATATATGTTGAATGGAAAGAACAACCATTACAAATCTTCTCCTTGTGTTCCACTGAAGAAAGTAAGATACAGATTTGAAATAACATGAGGGCAAGTAAATAACATATTTTTAGTACTAATTACAAAAAGTGAACAGTAATAGTGAACTGCTAAATAAATTTGCATGAATTATACTCTTATAGACAAAACAACCCTTAAGTTTATTAGATTACATTTTTGTTGCCAGAACAATTTGTCAGTAGGCTATGACATCGATCCACGGGGCAGAATTCTGTGCCATTTAGGCATTATCATGTAGTTTGTGCATTTATTCATCAGGACCTATCACCTATGATAATGCTTGCTTTGTACACAGGTTGCGCACAACTGACCTGCTTTTGATTTCCATCCTATTTCCCGATGTCCGCACATGTAGCTCCTGTTAATGGGGCCATGCTGGTCATTATCGAAATCTAATCTGTTTGGTTGAGGGGACATATGCATAAATAGTGATAAAGAAAGAGGGCAGCTGTCTGTAAAGGTTAGATGGAGATGACTGTAGAGAAAGGCCAATATTGTCTGATAATATGGCGGTAGCACGGCTCTGTAATTATGAGGTGTCGCCCCATGCAGCTGCTTCCGCCCTGGCTGGCATTGGGTGATGACACCAGAGCGAAATATAGCACGGAGGTCTCTCCAAACAGCCTTAGTGTCAAAGGGGTTGACATTTGAATTCTGATGTGCCCAGAGACATTTACATACTGCTCTCATTACCAGACATTTATCCTTGGGTGTACTTTCAGACAATTCACAAAGAGTTCACACTGACTTTTTTTTTACTGTTGAAATGCAAAATAAATGCAATGAGTGAATATTTCTTAATTTCTATTTATTGATAGGATAGTGGGGGACAAGAAAGCACTATGGGAATGGGAACAGGGCATGGCGCATCTCTTTACTTCCATGTCATGTGACCATTAACAGACATCATCGTGAAATGATTGAAATATTAACTTAAAATCTCAGGGGGTACTTCAAGTAAATACTCTACACCTAAGGGGTTCAGCTGACAAAAAGTTTGGGAACCCCTGATTTTTGGTGTTAACATTGTATAAGTCAATTAACCTACTTGAAAATGGCTGGTTTTCTATCAACGTTTCCAGAACAGACTGAACTAGAGCTTTGGTTTACATAACCGGCTGTGCGGGGGCAAGATCACTGGGGTGAAAAGGTCCCTGTGAGAGAAAAGAGAGAAAGGGAGAGTTGGAGGAGGGGGGGGGGTTGACGTTGAAGTTGAAGCCTGTTCTTTTGTGCAGCCGCTCTTGATCATTTACATCAAGTTGACATTCGGAGAGTTTACTCTGGGGTCTGTAATTGTATTCTTTCTCCAGTTCTGCATTGCCAACCGTGAAAATGGAATCTTATCAACCCTGACCAATTTTTAATGTACAAAATGAATTGGCAGAGGTTCAAAAAAGGGAGCTACAATTCAAATCAGGTGAATGATACATGTATTTTTTCCTTTCCGAAATCCTCCTAGCTGTTAGCCTAACCCCCCCAATCAGCCCCCGCTCACTGCTATCATATTACAATGGATTTATTTTTCTTTCTGGGGAAGGGCAGGAGCCACAAGGGCTGAGGGAGGGTAATAGGAGGTGTTCTAACTGGAGGAAGAGGTTGAATTGCTCAGATTTATTGTAGTCTTAGCGGTGGATGAACTAATTGAATTGATGACCTAAAACAAGGACGAACAATTTCTATTTTGCTGAGATCACTCTATCAGAAAGATTGAGAGCCATATTTCATTCATCGTACCATAGGTTAGCACTGGGGCTGAGGTAAAACATTGAGTTACTGATCCAAGGATCCCTTCTCTTTTTGATGCCTTACTCAGTGCACCTAATTGCAATAAAATCTAGATTGGGCAAAAATGGATATGACCTTAATGTGGCTTTCAACACGATGATTCAAGTTTCGGAGAAAAGGTCACTGTGGTGTTAACGGTCACACCTCGGCTGGTTGTACCTCCATTTTAGGTCCCTAACTAGACAAAGTTTTGATGGTATGAGCAGGATCTTGATAGAATCTTGGGATGACCACTCTATATTAGTGATATGAACTTATAGTGATGTCATATTCTTTGCATTTTTTTCTGAAAATAGATCTTTGTTCTGCCTTTTTCTACTCCCAGTTAAAATTTCATAGGTGGAAAAAAAAAGAAAAGAGAGAGCGAAACGAAAGTTATACATATGTTAAAATCACATCGGTGACAAAGATCATAGAAGTGAACAGCATCCTCAGTCACGCTTGTGGTGCTAATCTCTCTTTTTTTAAATCAAAATTAGATTTGGAGCAACGGAACAAACAGGGGGCGAGACTTTGGCGTAATATTTTAATCAAATTGTCATGAATGACTGGATACAATTAGAGAAGCTGTCAATCAGAAACGCAGGGACCCTTTTGTTGCTCATCTGTCAGAGACTTGGATGCAGACAGGGCATGATGGACTGGCATCGGAGATGACCTTTTCTGGGATCCTCATATATGAGCTACTTTCTCCTTTTCTGGTCAGTTCCTTTCCTCTCCTTAACTTCTTTTTATGCGGAATGGGCGAACAAGTGCTCCACACCCTGTCGGGCTTATCTTTTCAAGGCTGCGATTGGCTGATGCATCATCAGACGGCAGTGAGGGACAAATCTGCTAATCTTTTTAAATGACATTAGAGCTCATGCAGAGCTGCATAGGCACGTTTGAGAAGGAACACCATCAGAAAAATGACTGCCATGGATGACATGTTCACCCTTATTAAAAGGAACAGCAGCATGCTCTCCATAACCAACCCCCCAATTCCTTTTTTTTTCCCTTTTATTGTATTTTGCATGAGCACTTTAAAAACTAAACAAGTGTGAAAACGATCACTTATTAGAGCAATTTAGGCTCGAGAGTCCTTGACAGTGTGAATAAACGGCCTGATTTGGCTTAACAGCAGTAATCTTTGAACATTGGGGTGTCTGCGCATGGTGAGATAATCAATTTCTGACACACCTAAAGAAAACAAGCATTTTCTTTCTTTAATTGGGCTATTATAAGTGCATGAGGCATAGACAAACGAGAAAAGCATTTTTTCATCACTGACTTTTGGGAGGAATGTGTTTGTTTCCCTTCAGTTCCTTTGCTTTTTCTACTTCAATAGAAGAAAACATTTTTTGTTGTTATTTTTCTTTTGGGGGGGAATTGTATGGAGAGAAACAACAGACCACAACACAATGGCTCCAAAACAAAAGACTCTTCGTAATCGCACATATATATTTTTTTATCCCAGTGCACTAATCAATGGTTCATTCCCCTGAGTCTAGCACTAATAATATGTGTCTTTTTCCATGAGTCAGTATATGGTCATGACTGATATGTTAACAGCCTTGACTGTTATCTCCAATAATTATGTAACAGTGAAGTGGATTAATTTGTTCAAAAATTAATGATCAATTTGATATACTGCCTTGGAGACCAAAAGTGCATGCAATCATGTATGTGTATTTAACAAAACGGGTACATGCTCCTACACCTGGTGCAATTATAATGTGATTCCATACATGATGTGCTGCTGCTGGAACCATCCACTGGTGTGATTGACTGATCATGTGACATCAGACAGAATATTCCTCTCTCGATATGTCATTCAAGGTGTCTGTTTATTGCAATAATGCCAAATCAAATCATCAGCAGTGTTTTACTTTTATTTGATATTCCTGTTTAGGTAAAACTCTTTAAATAATAGCCTAATTATAATAATAATGATACGTTTCCTGTATGTAATTGTACTATGAAACTATGTAGCCTAAGTGTTTATTCACATCTATCTGTTTATCTGTCTTTAGCCCTATTCGGATTTCGGAAATGATTCGTTTTACAAGGGTAGATTGTAATGTTACCACAGGACGTCTGTAATAATAATGGCCAATTCGCGAGGGATAAGATATCTCAGTAAAACTAGCAGAAGTGGGAGGTGTAACTTGATTTACTCACCGCCGTCACATCACCTTCCTGTCGTCTGTGCGTATTACGTCGCTTCCTGATATCATAACGTTTAAAGCTACGTTCACACTACACGCGACCAAGCGACGCGTTACCATTCATTTTCAATGGGGATCGGGCGACTTCCGGTGACACGCGCGGTCGCGACCGTTGGCGACTGGATGGGGCGTGTCTGGCGATGGGACAAAGTTCTGTTCAACTTTATGCAAATGAAGAGCGACTTTCGGGAGCGACAACCAATCGGAGTGAAGTCAGTAGGGCGCGCGTGATCCATAACTCTTCAGTGCCGAGGCAAGATGATTGAGAAGTTTATTTTAGCAGTCAGAAACTTTCCAATATAGTATGATATGTCTCTGTGTACAGTGGTATTTGCCTGCTGACTCCGAGCCTGAATGGTTTCGTGAACTCAGAAAGACCAGTAGCCTATTTGCCCATTTGCTGCAGTTAAATAGCCGCGATAGCAAAGAGCACTCGCTGTTTCTCATTCATCTTTAATATTATGCATTTTATGTACTGATTCCATTTATAGCCTATTTAAACTTTTCCTTCCAAAATGTTAACAGCAAGAAAACAGATTTGTTGTCTACAACTGTGAATGTCACTCATAAACATTACTAGGCAACCAGTAGTGGGAACGCCCACTAGCGACCTCACCGCCAGCCACTGGCGACATGCATCGACAAAGTCGCTTGTAGTGTGAACGGGGCTTAAAGCTACGTTCACACTACACGCGACACCATTCATTTTCAATGGGGAGCGGGCGACTTCCGGTGACACGTGCGGTCGCGACCGTTGGCGACTGGATGGGGCGTGTCTGGCGACGCGACAAAGTTGAGATCTGTTCAACTTTATGCAAATGAAGAGCGACTTTCGGGAGTGACAACCAATAGGAGTGAAGTCAGTAGGGCGCGCGTGATCCGTCACTCTTCAGTGCCGAGTCCGACCGAGGCAAGATGAATGAGAAGTTTATTTTAGCAGTCAGAAACTGTCCAATAATGTATGATATGTCTCCGTGTACATACAGTGGTATTTGCCGTGCTGACTCCGAGCCTGAATGGTTTCGTGAACTCAGAAAGACCAGTATTTGCCCATTTGCTGCAGTTAAATAGCCGCGATAGCAAAGAGCACTCGCTGTTTCTCATTTATCTTTAATATTATGCATTTTATGTACTGATTCCATTTATATTTAAACTTTTCCTTCCAAAATGTTAGCTTGTAACAGCAAGAAAACAGATTTGTTGTCTACAACTGTGAATGTCAATCATAAACATTACTAGGCAACCAGTAGTGGGAACGCCCACTAGCGACCTCACCGCCAGCCACTGGCGACATGCATCGACAAAGTCGCTTGTAGTGTGAACGGGGCTTAACAGTTAGGTCAGGTCAACGATGTATTCATTAAATTCAGATTGGATTATGTTGGTAATATAGGCACTTACCTAACGCTAAAAGAAGTTTTGTGCCTCCACCAAGTGCTTTCGACCTTCTTTTTGATCTGAATGGTATGTAGAAAACACTTGAGTTTTGCCATAGACTTGTCCCACCGTCTAGAACACAACTGAATGCTTTTTCAAGCGCCGCCATACGTAAAAACCTCAGAAAACTATTTTTTAAACAGGAAATGACGGAATTTCAAGTTTGATTTTGACGTGACATAGTATTGATATCTAAATGGATGAGTTGTATGTTTACTTATTAATTAATCTTAATTTATTAACAATTAAGGTCATCATTGTCTTCATTCAGGCCAATTCGAGAATGCGCATGAAAACTAGAGGATGGATTTATCGCCGGAACCGATCATATCCAATCATAACTGATCATATCTAATCATAACCGATCATATCCAATCATAGAGGCAATGCTGGCAATGTTACTTTTTAAAAAAGTGTAAAAGTCACTTGTTTTTATAATGTCATATTTTGTTATATTTGTGTTGTGTTATTGTTTAATATTGATTATTTTCTCATCCAGTTTTTTTGAGGAGTCACTGCCTCCCTTGGAAATGGCCCTGATATATACATACTGTATGTCTGTCTTTCTATCCATCTATGTACCTTGGTCTTTCTCCCTGTCTGTTTTCAGTTACTGATTTGCCTTGCATTTGGTTTCTTTTTTATTTTTCTTCGCTCTCAGTCTCATTTATCTACATCAAGGCCTTCTTTCAGTTTGAGATTGAACTGCATCCAACCTTTACCACTTAATCATGGGGTTAATACCACACTCAGTGATGGTGGTGTGTTGGACATATTGAGATGTCAACCCATTTACAAAGTGTGCATAGGAAATTACAGAGGTCCTGTGTCATTTACACTCCATCTGCCCCCTGACGCTATAAAACCAAGAAGGGTGGAATCTAGGAGAGAGAAAAGGGTGTTCATCAAACCAACAGCCCTCCATTCTTGGAATGGCCAGCACCCTCTCGTTTTTCCCCCACTTTCTATCCCCTCTTCTCCGCTCCCCTTCTTCCCCGCTTTATCAGAACACAGAGGCAGCCGATCCTGTGAAATATAACTTGAGGTGTTGGCGGCCTGCGCACGCGCTCCAGCAATATGCTCTCACTCAATCAGATTTGCATAAGTAAGCTCTCAGCAGGCCTGCTCCACTGCCCAGGTGCAGGCCTATTTGCATATAGAACTGTGAGAGGGCTCCCTAGAGTCACTTTAGACTCCAGTGGCTGCTGAGTGAGCTTACGGGCCGCGGCACTGGAGATGAAATTTGAATTAAAAACCTTGGCCGTGCTTTTTTTTTTTCCTTGTGCAAAGGGGGGAAATGGGGCTGGCGAAGAGGCACGTAGGCATTGAGCTCGGAGACAGATAGATGGTGGGGGTAGATGGATGACTGGACAGAGGAAGCTGGATGGGCCGCTCGGAAAGGCACTGTGAATCTTAACGTGGAGAGATTTTGACTTATGTGTTCGCCATGAGCTGGCTTGTCGGTCATACACCCCCCACTTTTATGAAGTCATAATGAGCGCATGTTTTGTAATGTAATTTAAAGTTATCTTCTGTGGCATTTCAATATGATATGGGCTGTTTGAATTTTGTTTTCGATGTATTTCTTCACGTAAACTCAAGCGCACATTAAAGACCAAATCTTTCACTATTTTAAGAGTCAAAAACCTGATCTTGCAATTGACAGATCTACAGTAGTATGCAAACAGTTGTGAAACGTACGTACCAAAATGTACAATAAGTCTTGTGGTGTGAATTTTTTTTTTTTTTAGGGTTTATATATATATATATATATATATATATATATATATATATATATATATATATATATATATATACCTCTGAAAATAGCGGTGTTAGCAAGAACAACGTGTGATTCTTTTTTTTTTTTTTTTTTAGGTTGATCTGCTAAATGGGATATTTTAAAAACTCTATTGCATTTCCAAATTGTGTATAATGAGTGCATAAAAGGAAGCTGCTTGACTATTTTTGTTTGAAGGAATTTGTATGTCTTACAATTATTGTAATGTATGGTAACTCTCCTTGTTTTAAAGACACTGGAAGTGCATAATCTGGAGGTCAACACGTATGACCTTCATTCAAGACTGATTGCTGGAACTATATGTGTTTAATGCTAAATCACCTTATTTAATTTGTGAACAAGAAAAAAAGCTTGACCCTTAAATGGATGCTTCAATTAGATTGTGGCATGGTGTCTGTAATCATTTATCAAATTTCATATTTATTTGTCCACTTCATGGGTTTTACACATGTATATTATTTTTTATTATATAACAGTTAATTTATTTATAATATAATTAATATACATATTTACACACATACTGCACTAAAATTTACTGTACTGTATATGCTTTATTCCTAATACCAATACATATTGCATCTTGGATTGACAACCTCTATTCAAGCCTATGCATTTCATGAACGGTATTAATTGGATTCAAACTGAACATGAAATGATTGATGGGAAAAGGTGCATCCACACCACAAGCTCTTTATTTCGCATGATTGTCATGTACAGTATGAAATATATTCAAACTGAACATGGGAAAAGGTGCATCCACACCACAAGCTCTTTATTTCGCATGTATCAAAATTGCAAACGTCTGACCAGTTGGCCCTTATCTGTATGACCAGATACCATCACAAAACAGGCCTGTAATGGGCACATGCTCCATTTGATAATCCAAAAGCCTTGTCCGGAGATAGGATTTATATATTTTATTTTTTCCAGGACCCAGGTTGGGGGCTTATGGTCTGGAGAGAGCAAGTGAATTACCTATACAAAGGAAATGCATTTTGGTCCCTCTGCTCCTCAGACTGGGTTAACATTATGGCTTCCATTCTGCCCCTTGCCTTGTTTTTGATTGATACTTTTCAATTACAGTCTCTTCAACCTTCCCCCTTTCCAGCCAACATTCAAAATGCTTTTTCTCCCTCACGTCTATGATAACTTCAAACATTTAGGGGGTTACAGGAGCACCAGTAACCCTGTTTAGCTGGTGCAGTAAATTGGTTCCATGTTCAACATAATAGCAGTGACAGGGTTTTGCTAGGGAAATCAGTCCAGCAAAGGGACATGCCAACGATAAGACATCCAGCTTTGAAATTCTATTTCTTGGTATCAGAATTAAATCTGGACGTTATATTTCTTTGCCAGCAAGGCACTCTGTAGTTGCCTCCCGTTGATGCTATTTGATCATTGGTTGACAACTAATACTAACCCGGCCTGTCCTGTTCCTTCCTTTGGGGGTGGGTTGCATTTTTTTTGCAATCTTTAATCAAGAATATCTTTATTTTAAAGTTTCAAATTGCTTCTCGTCTCAAATTTTGTGGCCGTGGAACAACTTTTGGTGATGTTTTGGAGAAACTCAACTTGTAGGAACCTCTTCACTACATAAACTGATATTTTCCAATATATTATATTATATTATATTACATTGCAATGTAATCTATCCTTAAACAAGATCCTTTTACTAAAGAACATTTTGAATAAAAATGAAGATAATCCAGTGCAATAAGACACAATCAACTTGCATTCTAAATGTAATGTCTTATGAAGTGCTGCTTCTTAAATCATTTAATTTAGAGATTTTTACTGATAAACAAGTTTAAAAAAAATGAAATAAAAAACACTAATTAAAAACTTATGATGAAGTTATTTTTTATGTGTTCTTGTTAAATTATATTGTCTTGTATTATAAACTCTTTCATAGTCACATTGCTTAGTATTGCTTCCAAATACATTTTTTGGAAACAAGTAAATCTTCTTTTACCTGTTACAGTGTGAAATCATGAAAGCATTTGCCTCAGAGTACCTTGACAGTTCTTATATGAAAAAAACTTCACAACAAAAGTTATGATACATCACAAAACTTACAGTTTAAAGTGTTCTAATCCTTAGCGGCACCAAACCGTTCTGTGCCCTAATGCCATTAATTATCATTTCCAATTGGATAGTTTCAACTGTATCATCCCCAGCTGTTTCATTAGGCCAACATTTTCTGGGAAAGATTCTCTCTCACTTGCTCTCTGACTATCGGGTGCATCCCTCACCAACTCACTCCTCCTAACAAATGCGCCCCATCCGCATCAACTCCTCGACTTTGCAAAGTTGAGGGCTGGGATTAATCCGTGTTAAGTATTTGAAACGTGTCTTCGTTGGGCGTTCAAACATATTATGTATCTCCTTGGTCTCACCATATTAAATAGTCACTAATTTATAGGGCTTGTTAATCTTAACAGTAAAATTTAGCAAGGAAAGGTTAACAAATACTTCACATACAACATCTTAACATTGGTAAACAAGCAACTGGGTTAGCGCCTGTGTATTGCTGGATATACACGAGGTGCCCGTGTGCATACTGTACGCAGGGACAGACTGACGGATGTATTTTGAGGGGATTAGGGATTCCAGGCATGTTCGGGGAGGTGGAGAGAGAGCTCCTCCTCAGTTCACCCTGACATTGTGAGTGTCAGCATCAGATCACTTTAATCAGGCAAGGGATATGCATGATAAAACGGATAAGGGACTTTAATCAAAAAAATTCGCTGGTCTGGAAACGTGACACACTCCGACAAGCACGCCTCATCCCTGCCGCACCCCCGTGTCACTGCCAGGCGTGGGCTCGTCATGAATATGCATGGCAGGAAGGCAAGGTACCACATTAAAATGTGCTATTGTTTGTTCAGCTGCACGGCCACCAGAAGAAATAACCAACAGACTCGTAGAAGATACGTTTTCTAAAATCCATCATAAAATCCCATAAGTGTGTAGGCCTACTTACAAACTCAGATGTTCCAGCACGAGGGGGTTCACATGGTCTGCTTTGCTCTGACCCTTTGTGGCTGTGCCATTGATATATTCAGTTGTTCTGGAAAATTAGCATATTAAAATAATGTATGTTCAATGTAGAAGACATTTGAGAATTAATGTCAGAACTTGTGTTGCTTATTACAAGCAACTGGTGAATGTGTGTCTTATGAAGACACACACATTGTGTTTATTATATATATTTGTGTGTGTGTGTGTGGTAGCGGTTCTGGCTTATTTGGTGCCCTAGCCTTGGCGAAATAAGACATGCTGACTTGTGAAATGTGGGTAACACTTTAGAATACTGTTCCTTCATTAATGAATAATTACACAGGAACAAACGAGTAACGCACAATTAACATTCTAGTAACTACTATTAACTAACAAGAAACTCTGATTAACAAATTAGTAGGTAATAGCGCTCAGATGAATGTAGTAGTTCATTATTAGCTAATCAATAACTACTTTTTTTTTTCATACCTCCCAAAGAACCAATACATGTTCATAATTAACATGAATAATGCATAATTTATAATAAAAGGTAATGGTAACCCACTAGTAATGACTCAAGTATTATTGCATCATTCTAAAGGAACTACTAATTATTTGGATCAGTATTCTAAAGTGAAAAACATAACTACCTAATATTGACTGAAGTCATTGTAAGCTTTTGAGATTTTTGTAAGATTTTAAATAGTAATTCCTTCCGATGGATTTGGTAACACTTCTGTGTGTTCCCATGATCTTCACTTTAGAATACTGATCCAAATAATTAGTAGTTCCTTTAGAAAACGTAGTAACACTTGAGTCATTACTAACCAAAACCTTACAAAAGCCTTAAAAGCTTACAATGACTTCAATCAATATTAGGTAGTTATCATGTTTTTCCCTAGAATACTGATCCAAATTATTAGTAGTTCCTTTAGAAGGATGTAGTAACACTTGATTCATTACTAATTGGCTACCATTACCTTATATTAAACATTGTGCATTATTAATATTAATCATGTACCTGTATATAGTAGTTCTTATAGTCTTCTGTGAGGTATGAAAAATAGTAGTTATTGATTAGCTAATAGTGAACTACCACATTCGACTGTGCACTATTACTTATTAATTCGTTAATCAGAGTTTCTTGTTAGTTAATAGTAGTTACTAGAGTGTTAATAATGCATTACTCATTTGTTCCTGTGTAGGTATTCATTAACGAAGGAATGGTATTCTAAAGTGTTACCGAAATGTGTACATGTCATGACTCGACATACAAAGATGGATCCTTAATTTCTTTACAATTTAAAGGTAGGCCTACACTGTTATTTCATCGGTCAATGGTGGAAGTCTGATGGTTGATAGCTTCTGATGGTTACCGTGATTTTTCCAAGTAAGACATATTCCTGGATCAACATATTTTGTTGAAACTGGAACAACATTCCTGTCTGAAAATGTAGTCATAACCCTATCTCTACCCCTAACCCTGCCCATGAGTTATCACTAAAATCAGAGGGAAACGTTAGGAGAATAACACTGATGTAGAAGCACCTAACCCTAAACTTGTCATAAACTGTAAACTTGTCCCATCTGATTGGTTGATTGGAATGTTGTTCCAGGATAGACAAAGATGTTGATCAAGGAACATGTTGAACATTAAATCCAGGAGATAAGATGAATCTACAGCAAGAGCATATGGAGATTCGCAATTTTGTGTGAACATGTTGCATGTGCTCTCGACATTTGTCATTAAAATAACGTCATAGAACTATAAAGAAGAGAAGAAAGTCATGTCTCTGCGTGTGTGGGTGGCCCATGCCTCCTCTCAGCTTGTCTATACCAAGATCTGCCACTGTGTGTGTGTGTGTGTATGATTCAGGTATTCAAACTGTACCCACAAAGATTGTAATGGTAGGCATCTTTGATATTGTGGGGACAATTTTTTGGTCCCAAGAGGAAAAATTCTACGTTTTATACATCATAAATGAACTAAACAGTATTTATAACTCGATGTATAATGGTATATAGAAGTCAATGTCCCCGTCACAGCTTCAGTAACGTGTGTGTGTGTGTGTGTGTGTGTGTGTGTGTGTGTGTGTGTGTGTGTGTAAAATATATTTGTGTAATATTATTATATACATTTGTGTTACACACATATATATATGTGATATGTATATAAAATATATATATATATATATAATTTACTCACATATTTTACAATTACAATAATAGAAATTGCAATTGTTTTTTTAACGTATTTTTTTTAAATACATGGGAAATTTATAAAAAGAAATTATAAAGTAAAATAGTCTCATTAATTATTAGAATGGTTCATTTTTAAACTCTCTCTCTCTCTCTCTCTCTCTCTCTCTTTCTCTCTCTCTCTCATTCTCTCTCTCTCTCTCTCTCTCTCTCTCTCTCTCTCTATATATATATTTTTTTTTACAAAAAGAATAAAACATTATATTTTATATATGTTGTTAATACATACTGCATAAATTACCTTTAAAGCTTTTTCAAATGACATAGGTTGTAAGTTATATATATTCACATTACAACTAAAAATTTTTTATGATGACCTACATGTATAGAGATACTAGAAAGATAAACACACTTGTCTTTGATGAAAATCAGTCTAAACAGCCATAAGAGCAGATGTAAACTGACAGCTCAGTGGAATCCATGCACAAACTCACACATCAATGTCAAGCTAATGAAGTATGTTTAAGTGCCATTGATGTGCTAAAACAGTGACATGTGACTGCCTCTTGAGCAGTTGTAATTAATTAGCTTACATGAGTCCTACGATGCCAGCCATACACGTAACGCAGATGGTCTTTTAAAAACAATGTCTATCTCTTTATAATGTTAAGTAAAATGAGTAAAAAATAATGAAATAAGTAAACCTTCATTACAACAGATTTGCATTGTGCTCGCATATCTTACTTATTTAAAGTAGAGTGGTAAAGAAACAAATGTCTCTTTGATTCTGGACTTTGTGCATATTTTGTTAGGATTTGTCTGTCAGGGTTGACTGAGATTTCACAACAGTGTGTGATTGTTTACTTGAGAAAATGTTAGTTCATTTAGAGGCTTTTTTTGCACGGCCGAGGTTTGTGTGTTTGTTTACTTTGTCAGTCTTCTAAGTTATTGAATATGCAAAGCAATTTTTGGTGATTATTTTGTGCTAATTCAAAGGCCTCTGCCTTTTGTGCCTAGCCAGTTATTGGTTCACCCTCCTGAACAAATCCCTAGAATTCAGAGGATCATCATTTGGAGGGAAGGGAGCTTGTTAACCTAATGATTAAGTTTAACCAGGCCTTGAAGAATATATGGATGTGGTTCAGCTGAGCAGAACTGAGTAATGGGTTGTAAATGAGGGGTGTTGGCAAGGGAGGGTTCTTTGAATATGGAGGTGCTGCTCTGTGCAGGTCAAGGAGCTTCCAAAAATGACTCCCAAAATAACTTGAGCGAGAGGGAAAGGGATGAGAAAACCAGAGCGCCGAGGAACTGATTACAATCTCAGCAAGAGACGTGCGCTAGTTTCTCTCTATGTTCTGCATTTATCTCACTAAATGAAAAGTGCTATTCAGAAGAGTCATTTGATTGATTGAAGTTTGTAAAAGTACAATAACGCATAATAACAATCATAGCAATGGGAGTTATGCCTTCAAATTGTTATATTACTATAGGCCTAGTAGCTTAAGAAAACATCACTATGTATTTATTTACATTTATTTATTATAAATAGGTCATTCCTGCCATGCAGAACATTTTAATCTCTCTATATATTGGATTAAAATAAGGTGGAAATCATAGTTAGTACTAGTTAGTTAGCATATTCATTTGTTTATTTTTATTTTTATATTATTATTGTTAACAATGTTTTATTGTTGTTGTTTGTAATATTGTTTTAATTAGTAATCATAAAATTTTTCCTGCATGTGTCCTCAATATCACTTTACAGTCTTTTGTAATATCTCTTTAGCTAACATACACCATCCTTAATGACATCATGCCATTGACATTACCATGACATTAGTTGGTCTTTCTCACTTTAAAACACCGCATCCAGAAGACGATATGATCATTTTTATGCCAGAAGAGTTAACATTCAGTCAAAAGATATTAGTATTTTCTGTGTGTTCAATTCCATATGTCTGTAAACAATAAAGTTATTATGAAAAATGTTTAAGTGCCTGAACTTACCCAGAACATATTTCTGAATGTTTATTTTTATAGAAATACTTCCTTAAATTACAACAAAAGAATCTTTTTTTTCTTTGCTTTGATTTTTTTTTGGCTTTGTTTTGCTTTATTTTATTGAAATGCTTTCTTAAATAAAATAAAAAAAGTACTGGAATGACCCGCATAATAATAAATGGATTGTGGACTTGCACATTCCAACAGTTACATTATTTACTACATTAATTTATTTACATTATTTACAACCTTATTACTGTGCCTTGTAATATCTCTCTCACGATATTGATACGATGCATACGTGTTTTTTGTATGTATTGTTCCTTGGAAAAGTTCATGTCAGTAGAATATTGTAGGGATGCACGATATATCGGCCACCATATCGGTATCGGCCGACATATGATAATTTTTTATGTTATCGTTATCGGCCCGATAAGAAAATTTGGCCGATATATTAAAGCCGATAAATAATGTATCATTTCCTTCAACTGAGACACTTCAGATGCACACTGTTCAACATGAAATATACATAAAATTATAATGAGAACATTATAATTGTGTGCTTGGGACATGACTTTTAATGGTGAAATGTTTTCTTTTTTAATCAGTCTTTCAAAAAATTATATAAAAATTTGGATTTAAATTTATCGGCCAATATATCGGTTATCGGCTTTCAAATATAAAGAATTATCAGCATCGACCAAAATGTTAATATCGGTGAATCCCTGGAATATTGTAAATGAACTCATTGTTGAATCAGGGTTGCTTTTGAAAACTTCTGTTCCAGTTACTATACCTGGTCAAATCAGAGGGGACATGACCTGATAAAATCTGCTCAATTCATAAAGCCCACCAAACATGTTAAAATCTTGGATTAAACGCTCTATTATCACCTGCAATTTAAGAGAGATTTGTGGTTTATGTTTTGAGCCTGTGCAGGTATAAAGCCAAATGAATGTGGGATGATCTCAGGTGATACACCTCACCGCAACCTGTCAGCGAGACACTTTACCCACAATTAACCAAAATAAAAAGAGAAAACCGGGAACAAAGCAGACACGCGTTCCTAAACAACTGGCGCCTGTGTTGAGCTCGGGTGAGCGTGTGGATACAGTCGAGTGCTGCTGTACATTGGGTTCGGAGGGCAAGCGCTCTGAGTGAAATTACAGCCGCTGGTCAGACCTGTTGCAGGGAGTTTGTTACAAAAATGGGTCCTACAGTGGAGGGGGAATATTGAACGCTGAAGAAAGGGATACAGTGGCAGAGGATGTTTGCTGTAATACCCAGGACAGGTTCCTCCACTCTGAAGTGGACAGATCAGATGCAGACGAGATTAGATTTCCTTTAAAAGCCTTTCCCTCGCGCTAATGGCATGAGGCCTCTCGCTCAGAGGCCAGAGTAAGGTCAGTGGGATGGAATTGAATGCCCCCAGGAAAATCTCGCTTCTCACATCCCAAAGCTAGGAAAGTGACACGGGATTTAAATTGGCAGAAGTGTGCATACATATTGAAATCTCATAGTGGTGGCAGGTTAAACATGCATATTTGTGTGGGAGGGGGGGAATGCACTTTGGAAAATGCATTCGGTTTGTTTAGCATCTGTGAATCTTTGCTTTTTGTCTTAATGGGGCGGTGTGTTGTTAAAGAGCGACACACTTAGTTGGTCTTTTAAAGTAGCCAGCACTGATCAGTTTTCAAATATCTGTGCTTGAAGCTGTGTTTGAGTTTTTTCTTGATCTTTTGGTTTTCATCCAGGTGAGTGTGGTTGGATATTGTGGCATAGTGGTTAATGCTCAATGACGATGTGGACTTTACACTGCTAAATATGAGTTTTTACAACAGTAGCTTGTTACTCCTGAGCCACTATGTCGTAAAGAGGGTCATTTTTTCAATAGTACAGCAGTTTGTAGTTTGTAATGTTGCTACTTTTAAAGTTAATTACTCCTCCACACTGGTTATGCCCACTGTGACTTTGAGCAAGGCACCAAACCACATTTTGCTCCGGGTGGTTTGTCACCGTAATAAGCAGTTTTGGGGAAAGTTACCTTTAAAAGTAATGCATCACAATATTGTGTTGTAACAATAAAAAAGAAACTAAAATAGTTTTTCTTAGTTACCTTTTTTTGGAAATGAATGTGTTGCTGTTAGTTATAAACTCTTATTTTGATATTCTGTTCTGTTTTCATTAGTTCCTGTTTCTCTGCTCTTAGATTCTGTTTCCTTGGATTCTGATTATGTCCCTGTTTCTGTGATTATCATCAGCTGTATCTTATTTAGTTCCTGATTATCCCCTGCATATACAGTATATTCCCTGTTCAGTTTAGTTCTATATTGGTTACCATTAACATTTACATTTATGTTCCTGTGTACTCAATGTTTATTATTAAAGACTATTAGCATTCCTAGTTCGTTCATGTTGTTTAAACTCTACAACAGTGGTTCTCAACTCCAGTCCTCGGGAACCGCTGCTCTGCACATTTTGTATGTCTCCCTTATTTAACACACCTGAATCAGATCATCAGCTCGTTAAGAGAGACTCCATGAACTGAACTGAGTGTGTCAGATAAGAGAGACATACAAAATGTGCAGAGCAACGGGTCCCGAGGACTGGAGTTGAGAACCACTGCTCTACAACACGTGACAGTTACGTTTCTTTGGTTACTTTTTCTCATCTGGGCTGGGCTTGCTTGTTTGTTTTTTTACAAATGTAAAATGTAACGGCCCTTTCACACCAAAAATGAAATGATTAAGCCTCAGGCTGAAGGAAATGCAAATGTACAGTAGAGGATAGAGCTCAAACAAACCTTTCAGCTGTGCTGCCATTCTGGATTACAGAAGAATAGGATGCAGGAGAAGAAAGATAAACGCTCTTACTTCACCAATATAAAAAATAAATAAACACAAATGTGAAGTCATTTTTGCTTATTTGCATGGTGGAATTGGATAATTGAAGGTCAGCAGCAAAGTCATCGGCTAATAAAGTGAGATTAAATACATAAAGTATATTTGTGCAATTTAACATTTAATTATTGCAGGTTTGGGTAATATTCTGAGTTTGCATTTCATAGTTTTTAGTCATTTTGAGGAATATTAAATCTGTTTTTGTGGAAGTGAGATGAGTAAATGCATGCTCACATTTAGCGTATAGAACTGCAATAACCTTAATGTTTACACACAACGCCTCTGCGCTTTACTCCTGATTTCTCTCAACATCGGGACAAGAGAGATGTCTGTAAATGGGAAAACAAAACTTGCATTACCTATTTGAAAAAGTAACTTTGTTGTAAATTTAAAAGTAATGTGTTAGTTTAGTTACTTTAAAAAGTAATCTGATTACGTAACTTGCGTTACTTGTAATGCGTTACCCCCAACACTGGTAATAAGTGTACTGTAAGTTGCTTACATCACTATCTGAATATTGTTGACCTTACCTTTGAATAAATGATGAAGACTTTGTAAGCCTTGATGTGAAATTCCTTTCACTCGCATTATGCATATTAGGTTAAGCTAGCTACTGTGTGCCCTCAGAATCCAGTATGCCAAGGTGTCATGCATACAAGCTGTTTGTTTTTATCAGTGCCAAAAATCCTTCTGAAAACATTATGCATAATCAACGATTTATAACAAATTATCAATGTTTTTTGTGCTGTCCATGACCTAGAGCAAACATTAAGATATTCGCCATCAAATATGCTGATGAAAATCAAACAGGCAACAGTTGGTGGAGAGCAACCTCAGTGCCCTTGTGCATATGCTTGACAAGACCTCTGCGACTATAAGTTAATTTCTGATATGGAGCTTATTCTGTGGTTGAGTAAAATGGCGGCTCTGATTGACTATTGTTGAAGTTAAGAGACAGGGGGCATTGAGTATTTTATCATCTTTTTACAGACAACAGCACTTGCAAAATGAATGTTTGGGAAATTACAATTACTTTTAATCCTCCAAGTTCAGCCAGCCAATTTTCTTTTTGAGGAATTATTCCTATTTCTTGCAGAATTCTCAGGTGTCTCCTCAACTTTTTAAACGGCAGATACCCATGGTTTATTGGCAGGAGTTATTAATTTAATAAGGGTGAGTTTCAGAAGCACTTGTATAAATCATTTAGTTGGAATTTAGTCCTTTCATCCACTCTTGAGATTAGCAAGCCATTAATGAATTATTTGAAAGAAAATATGAAAAACTTCAATGCAAACACGAATAACATAACCAAAGAGAAAAGTTGAAAGCCCATAAGAATTTTGACCAAATTTGACATTATCTTGACATGCAGACTTCAATTTCTTTCATTTGTTTTCTTTTTCCTTTGGAGATAGTTTTTTTTTTTTTATTATTTTTTTTTTTATTACTATTCTGTTATTGTCTTGTAATGGCATTGAACAGATTTTGTGACTGTCTGAGATGGTTAGAATCACATTCACATTTACAACTCAGAAACATCATTTAAAGGGATAGTTCACTTTGAAATTAAATTTTGGTATGTTTTAGCTTACCTCAAGGGCATCCAAGATGTAGGTGTCTTTTTTTCCGCAGTAGTTTCAATTTTGATATTTTTAGGTCAAACCGTTCTTGTCTGTCAGTCATTTTATGCAGGTCTGTGGTCACTGTCTCAAAGAGCATGCACAGAGTCGAAATTAAAACAATTCACCATCGTGCAAATTAAACAATTCCCCATCGTAAGTACACATTGATGGCCTAAGACACGAAACGAGCGATTTGTGTGAGAAAACGAACAGTATTTATATCGTTTTTACCTCTTGTAACACAGCCACGTCCAAGTGATCTGTATGCAGACTGGTGCATAGATATATACACTAGATGTCGCCTTGGCTACGGCAGTTCTTAACGAATTCACACGTCACACAGCAGGATGCGCGCGCGCCCTCAGATCACTTGGACGTGGCTGTGTTACAAGGGGTAAAAACGATATAAATACTGTTCGTTTTCTCACACAAACCGCTCGTTTCGTGTCTTAGGCCATCAATGTGTACTTACGATGGGGAATTGTTTAATTTAGATGATGGGGAATTGTTTTAATTTGGACTCTGTGCATGCTCTTTGAGACAGTGACCACAGACCTGCATGAAATGACTGACAGACAAGAATGGTTTGACCTAAAAATATCACAATTGAAACTACTGCGGAAAAAAAGACACCTACATCTTGGATGCCCTTGAGGTAAGCTAAAACATACCAAAATTTAATTTCAAAGTGAACTATCCCTTTAAACACGCTTGACCAAATAAGCAACATCTAGAAACATTTAATCCCCATTGTAGATGTCATGCTGATTGTAAATCATTTTAAAATGTAAGAGTACATTTAGTTGTTTCATTTTTTTTATCCCAAAAAATTTAACAAATACTGTTTTGTACTCAGTGTTTGCTGTAAAGTGTTACCATACATATATACATATATATATATATATATATATATATATATATATATATATATATATATATATATATATATATATATATATATACTTTTTTCATTTGGGGTTTCATTTGTTAATGTTAGTTAAATTAGTTAACATGAACTGACAATGAACAATACTTCTACAGCATTTATTAATGTGATCACACTTTAGATTAGGGTCCAATTCTCACTATTAACTAACAATTAACTACGACTTTTGCCTCAAATTCCTATTTACTGCTTATCAATAGTTAGTAAAGTAGTTGTTTAGTTTGGTTATTGGGTAGGATTAAGGGGTGTAGAATATGGTCATGCAGAATAAGGTATTAATATGTGCTTTATAAGTACTAATAAACAGCCAATATCCTAATAATATGTATGCTAATAAGCAACTAGTTAATACAGATAATTAACCCTTTACTAATACATTATTAAAATCAAATTTAATGTGTTAAAACTAGTAAATGCACTGTGAACTAACATGACATGTTTATTAACTAATGTTAACAAAGGTTAATAATTACTGTAAAAAATATATTGCTCATTGTTAGTTTATGTAAAGTAATGCATCAATTAATGTTAAAATGAGACCTACTTGTAAAGTGTAACCTTAAATTTAATCTAATTTTCATCTTGCCTGTGTACCTTTGTGACAACCAACTCCCAGTCTCTCCACTGTTTTTTACTGGAAATAATTTCCCCTTTTTTTAATTAGAGAAATATTAATGCATAAATGTCATAAAGAAACGTACATGGCATGAGGAAACTGAAGTGACTGACGTCCTGAATTGCACATGCCATTGCACATTCATTCTGCTGCCCACCAGGATCTCTTTCAGAGAGCCCGATTCCCCTGCAGTCGAGCTCATACCATTGGCGTCATATCTGTGGAACCAGAAGGCACCTGAAGTCTCTCCAGCCAGGCCCTGGATCAAAGTCAGCTGACCCGTTTCAAATGCACCCCTGAACCATGCATCAAAATAGCGCCGCCAGTAGCTCAGTGGGCATGGGGCTCGGGCCGCGGGTTGGCCTGTGCCAGTGCAGGCCTGGATGAACACGTCAGATTGATTTATGTGACGTGTGGCCCACCCTGACCCCTGTTAGTGGGCAAGCCGGCTGAACAGTCTCCCCTGGCTGGTGTCCACCTGTTCTCTGGACTGAAATATCCTCATTGCACTGGGCAGGGGCGATGCCGGCAGCTCCAGGGTCACTGATCACTATTCAGATTAGGAGTGTAATTTGAAGTTAGAAAATGTGCATGAAGTATTGTTTTTTCTTGACTCCATCAGGACGACATTAATGAAGGAGAATGACATCATGAAAACACTAATTGGATGATGGGACCACAAGAAAGTGCTTTTCTAGCCCTTCACTTGCAACTATCCTTAGCTACCTTAGCATCCTTTTCTCTGGCATAGTGTGTAGTTATGACATCTACCAGAAGGCAGTGTTATTTTGGTATTAAGGTGTGTTCACGGCATGTTGAAATTACCGTAATTCCGAGATTCTGACTTGTAAAGACTCTGAATTTTGTACCACGTGACCAGTCCAGATTAATTTTGCCTGAGTTTATTTATTGTGTGATCTGCTGCAGAAGCCTGCTAATTTATGCACAGACAATATTAAAAACAAAGACAAGGATGCAAAAAAAGAGAGCAGTTTTTAGACATTTATGATACGAGCCTTTGTGTTTTTCTTGTACATAGAGCTGTCACTGTAATACTTATGAGCTCTGACACATCACTGTCCTTCCACTCAATACCTTTCACAACTGTCTTGGACTTTGGGTGTGTCAAATCTTTGAAGTGACTGCCATGAGTGCAGAATTGTGACGAATGTTGCTCTAGACTGAGTGTTGTTTGTTGCTACTAAGGGCAGCTGCAGTGACGCAATGACTTTACCAATCAACGATTGGCTCTTTTATTTTGAAGGCGTGACTTATTCCGCCATGTAGAGTGCAACAGTGCCTTTTTCAGTGGCGTTGGTTCTGGAAGGTTTTTTTTTCATTTGTTTTTTTCCATAGGGATTTGAAAATAGTCTTCGATAAAGAGTTATAAGCCATGAACCAAGCCAATCAGAGGTGAATCACAACACTACAAACTTTGATTTGAAGCAAAACATTTTTAGAAAATTGGACAAAAAGACAAAGCTTGTCTTTTTCAGCAGTTATTATGTCCTGTATTTCTGTCGACTGAACCAGCGATTCCAATCATTCGTGAATTAATTATTCTTTTGAGTTTATTCTTTGTTTCAGTGAATTGGCCAAACATGTTTGCAAAAACGGTCTTAAATCGATTTGCATGCGTTCTTACTGCTATCCCATTGAATCATCTGAAGCAATTTCTCAGTCAGTAAATTTTTTTTTCAAGTTTTCATGAATATGTGCTAAATGGATGTCTTTGACAATTTCGATGCTTTTTGCAGTTTTCAGGTTTAAAAACATTTAAAACATGTCTAGAGATACAGTAGGCTTTGCTCTTACTGATGGTCCAAAAATCCTGCATAAAGGAAGTGCTCATAGTATATTAATCAAAATGTTCCTCATTTTTCTAGCAAACTATCAAGGTTTATGGTCATTGAATGGCTTTTCTGAGGTAAATGTGATGTTACATATTGTTCTGTTTTATTGACGTCTTTCCGCGAATGCTCTTTTTTTAAAAATAAAGAAAGAAATAAAGAAATCCCCCTCTGTGCGTACCATCAGACGAAATCCTGCAGGCACTCATGGCAAAATATGCATATATATACAAACATTTCAGTATTTTGAGGGCGTATGGAGATTGACCCGATTTCGCAGTGCTTCATGGGAGTGGGCGGCTTTTTTCAACTCTCAGATTGGTGTAATTTTTTTCCAACAAGGATCAGTTTAGCTTGACAAACATGACACATTTCACAACACATTGTTTGCGCATAACAGCAAAGCAAGGCAACTGCACTCTCTCTTACATATGTAGCATTGGAAATTCAAATTCACTTGAGTGAATCGGATTGTTCAATTCTTAAATAAAGAAAAAAAAAGATTCATGGCATTTTAGGTCTGCTTTTTTAAAATGCTGTTTATTGCAGTTTTTTATGCATTTTTAAATGCAGTTTTATTTATTGTATTTTCTGTAAATTTCTGTAAATCAGTAAAGGTGACAAATTATGCCCCTTTTCACAAGATGTAATATAAATCTATGGTGTCACCAGAATGTCTGTGAAATTTCAGCTCAAAATACCCCCATATAGTTTATTATAGCTTGTCAAATTTGCCCCTTTATGGGTGTGAGCAAAAATGTGCAGTTTTTGTGTGTGTCCCTTTAAATGCAAATGAGCTGCTGTTCTCCGCCTTAGTTCTGAAGACGGCTGATCCTTTACACGAGCTTCGGATACTGGGCAATAACAAAACATACGAAATTCAGTCATCCAAAATCTCAAAAATAACCAGTTGTGGAGTGCAGCCTTACGGATTAGATTGCACCTGGACGTTTCTGAATGGTTAGTGGATACTTTTATTTAGTTGTTGTGGAGTTACATTGATTCATCTCATTGACTTGCATGTACTACCAACATGTTTAACTTTTACACAGGTTGACACAGTTCCCTGAGGTCTTTATAAGACAGCTGTGACATTTTTTTGGTCAGATATTGTTCTGTGCTTGTCTGTGCAGCCAACGACAGAACAGTTTGCATGCTTTGCTAGAACTTTTGTCATTGTGTTAGAACTGGTTACACTGTTGTCGCTTGCGAAAACCAAATGGCGGTGTCCTGGGTGGAAATGTGCAGATTAAGGGGCCGTAAATTATAATAAGATCCCCTTCCTACGTCAGAAGGTGAGCGAAATCTGATCAGTTTATTTTTCGACGTACTTGCAAAGAAAGGCTTACCAAAACAAAGTTAATGGGTTATCACTTTTCATGTTTTCTGGGTTGGTAGATGCACCAGGGACCCAATTTTAGCACTTAAATACGGGAAAATGTCCCCTTTAAGTTTAATAATGTCCCACTAATGATTCATTTTCTTGTGATTAAATGTTAAATATCATTGGATAGTTATATATTTTAAAGGTACACTATATTACTTTATTGTTTAAAATTAACAAAATGTAATTAAGTCTATACATCATCAGTCCTTCTTCCAATACGTAATTTTAGTCTTACCCTGGCAAGCCTATTATTGATTCATATTTTAGTGATAACTCAATTATTTTCGTGGGAAATTGCATTGGCTACATTTGTCACTCACCTATGTGTGTCTTTTCATATCCATAAATAGAGAAAAGTTTCTCCATGGTGTGAAAGTGGCATAGGTTAGTTGTCACACTAGCGAGAAAGGTTGACATGGAGCACGCTAAATCTGGAACCTCTGGGGAATCACCCGTTTATGTATTTTTTAAACACTGAACAGAGGAGAGTCTGCTGGCAAAAAGAGAATGCAACAGACCTTGTAATAAAATGAGAATCATCATTAGCTTGGCTTCTCGGAGATGGTGAGAACTGGATTTGAAATGTTGTAAAAGCAGATATATAGCGGAATTGGCGTTTATATTACTGGTAAAGTACCTGGTGAGTAAGGCATTTTATTCAACTGATAAATTGGCATATGTAGCTCTCTAACAGAGTTCATTGTAAAGCATTATCTATTGTAAAGGGTTATTTCATTATGGGTTGTTGTAGCACTTTGCTGGAATTTATTTTCAAGGAAATGCTGTCTATTAATGGGTAAAGCTACTGTAATGACTTCAGCTAGTCACCTTGAGATCTTTTCCATCTAAACTGGCTATATCTTTTAAGCCTATAGTATTGAATGTTTATTGAGTAGTAGGATAATCTCTCTCTCTTTTTTTAGTTATGAGAAAGAACCATATTAATCTGCACAGTCACGTAGAGCCGAAGCACAACCAAAACAATGTTCTTCCGCAAAATGCATGCAGTTTTGGTTTTTGTTTTGCCACTAGAGGGCCAAAAGTTACAGTGTACCTCTAAATAATACAGCTCTATTAAAGTCCCACATAGTCAATAATTTTATCCTTAAAACTCATCTTTGATCACCAAAATGACATATTTAAAAAAAAAATTTTCCAATGCCTTGAAATAGCTTGAATGTAACTTGAAGTTACACCCTTGCTTCATTTAGTATACACAGATTCATGAATATGCATGTTAGGCCCCGCCTCCACTCACTCACACCAGCTCAAAATACCTGATCCACTCGGTCAACTTTACTTTAGTAAATGCTACACGGTGGAAAGACTGGTTTAACTCAGCCATATATGTTTGAACCAGAAACTGATTCAGAAGAAGAAGAGGAAGAGTGAATTATATATGCTTGTCTATAAGTTGATGTATAAGAATGTAATGCCTTTTATGTATCGCTTTCATTGATACAATTAGCCTTTGGCTTGACTATGTTATCAAACAGCTAATAATGTGTTGCTAATGTTACACAAACCATGTTCCTGTTCACCACCTCAGAGTCAGACAGCTATACCTTCTAAAAATCAGCATCCTTAATGCTTTGAACAACTTTGAATGTCAGTGGAGAAAGGCATATAGTAGTTCATAACATAGCCTGAGCACAGTGCTGAAAACCTCTCTTCCTACTTCTGAATAAGGCATCAAGATTGATTTGGAGAAAGAGTAGCATTGAATAAATTGTAGTTATGTTCATACCATGATTAACTCTTCACTTCAGCATTGTCTGACTGGCTTGACGTGATTAGTATCTGTGTCATGTCCCTGTGAAAGTTTGCAGAGGATGAGAAAGTTGAGACAGTTATGAAACCTTGCTCAGGGCCGGCCTCCTCAGCGGGGGTTATAATTAGGTTGTCTTAGAGTTCCACCAGATTGTCCAAGTGGAAAAACGATGAAATTGAGAGAATCGTTGGCCATCGATACCCAATTATGAGACTGGGATACCAGTACTTTTAAATTCTTTCACAGCATGACAGTCCTAGCGATCTGATGTTTTGATCCTCGGAACGCTGCTTGCACCATGTACAATCAACCGAGAGGAACACATTAACAGTCTACTAGATATGTCAAGGCAATAAAAGAAATGTAATGAACTTAATGCTTCCCATAAAACCACATTAAACCCACTGCAAAAATTCCATTTGAACGTCTCTTGACTATCTACTGCTGTTTTTTTTTTTTGTTTTTTTTTTAAACCTACATAGATTCCGGTTGCATGTGATGGACTTTGAAAATGAATATCGTCTCTCCGTGGTCTTATCAGGCCCTTGAAATAGTTTTTAATTTTATATTTGTAATATTTTCAAATATTGAAACATTTCTTTTAATTATATCTCACTCTCATTTATTTGGAAAATTTAAAATTTGTACGGTATCTTAATTACTTAAAAAAAAAATATATATATACACACACATACACACACATAAGTAATACATATAAATGTATGGCCCATTCAGGCACATTTTTTGATCGAATTTCAACATCTAACTCTAGCAAATCAGCAATTTATACATTATTTGATCTTATATTTCATAATTTGTTTTTGTTTAGCTTTATTTTTGTACAATTTTTTTCACCTCATCCATTTTTGATAGTTTCCTTTGCTTCAGAGAAACTCCATGTCCTTCATAACTTCATGTATATGAATATCAAATCAGATATCCTTCTTCTATATAGAATATCAAATGATATCTTTTGACTTTCTGACTGATGTGCTTCCTCCTGCTTAGCTGACATGTTCATACATTCCATGATTTTAATTCTTATCATAATTTGTGAGAACATACTTTTTTAGGTTGCCATTACTCATGTCAAAACTGGTTGTTAAATGCGTTAAGATATGATCGTGTACTGTTAAGGACCACTTCAAATTAGACATTTCTTTTGAATTGGATATTTCTTGATGGCCTAAATTTTAATGAACAGCACCCCTCTCATGTTTGGGGTTTGATATGAAATGGTGCATTGGCGTCCTTGATCTCCTGCAGTCATCCTCGAGGTGTTCTCTAATATGGCTGAGAGTGACATGCCTCGACAGTTAGCATTTGCACATCAATAAGGCAATGCAGAGCTTTGACCCAATTACAGGGCTGGAGATCAGTGAGGCTGGAGCTCCGGTGGGCTCGGCTGGGGAGCCTCATGCTCAGCTTGGCAGGGTCACGGGGAGCCGGGTCACTCCATCGGCTCTCAGCTCTCAGTCTCAGGGTCAGCCGGTGGTCAGGAGATGAGAGAAAGCGCTGCCTTTAGCCTTTGAGTGCTGTCATCTTTTCCTCTTATCTTCCTCTCTTCATCTGCCTCTTTCTCACAGACACACGCACACGTCTCATCTGCTGCTGACTATTGGGTCTCTCGTCTTTTTACACTCACGCACACACACACACCAGGGGTGTTTTCTCTGAAGAGGTAAAAGAGGCAGTGCTTTTTCCAAAAATGTGGATGTAAATTTTATATTAAATACATATTATATATTTAAAAAAAGTTTTTATTTATAATAAATATATGTTAAATATTATATTCTATAATTAAAGTGGAGCTATTATGCCTTTTTGCATTTTCAACTTAATGTTGCTGTTTGAGCATGAAAAAGGTCTACAAAGCACGGAGTCACTTCAAAAGGAGTTATTCTCTATAAGCACTGTTTCTGAACTCCCTAAAATGCCAAAACGCCTAGATTTTAGTCTTGAGTTCTTCTCTGGGAATGCACACGTCACAATATTCCTCAATATTCCTTAAATAATTCCTGCCCAAGGCATGCACAAAACAAAAAAAGGGGGTGGGGATGAGGCCTGGTTGAGTCGCATTAGCGTGTTGAAACTCGCGGTTATGGTAAGTCAAGTCAAGTCAAGTCAAGTCAAGTATATTTGTATAGCGCTTTTCACAATACAGATTGTATCAAAGCAGCTTCACAGTATTAAATTAAAATAATACAACAAGGTTTGTTTCTAGTGGAATTTATTGATTGATAAATTAAAATTAAATATCCCCAAAATATCCCCAACTGAGCAAGCCAAAGGCAACAGTGGCAAGGAACCGAAAAACTCCATCAAGTGACCTAATGGTGTCCTAAAACTCCATCAGGTGACCTAATGGAGAAAAAAAAAACCTTGGGAGAACCCAGGCTCAGTCGGGGGCCAGTTCTCCTCTGGCATTTATGAACTAGAGGCCGGATTGTAATTTGAACTGTAAGATTAAAAATATTATATGAATGCCTGGCCGAAAAGATGCAACAGTGGTAAGGGGTGTGACATTTCCGAAATGCGCTCAAAGCATTTGCCCAATCACAACACACTGGTCCAGCCGACCAATCAGTGCACATAGGCTTCATAGAGACCGGAACTAAACAGAGTGTTACTGACAGACTGGGAAGAGAGGTGCTGCAACAATGTAAAATGTGTTTTTTCAACATGCAAGCATAGAAACCTATTCTAGTAAAGTCCACAAACAAAATCAAGACTTTGTAAAAGGGCATAATATGGCCTCTTTAATTATGTATTTTTGTTTTGTTTTAATAAATTCTGAAGTCCACAACATGCCACTGACACACAACACGCGCATTACACTTGTCACACACTGAGAAGTGACCTGTCAGTCAGCCCATTCCCACAATCCTTCACCTCGGAGAGGAGTGGAGGAAGACTTCTCTCGGTTCCATGCCTTGTTAGATCTATCATCCCTTTAATTAATAGTGTTTTTACGGCAGCGTCTGAACTGTGTCATTTCCATTATTGGAAAACCCAACGCGATTAATGAATAATTTTCATTTTTGATCCATTATATCATGCCAGTTGATCTCTTTTCCGCGCGGCTGAATGATAGCGTCGTTTTCTGCCCCTCGATCAAATTTAATTTGGCCCTCTATTATATTACAGTGTTGCGACTGAAGTGTCAATTTTTGTCAGGCAATTAGAAGCTCTAACCTGTGAAGCTAAGTTTGATAGGCATTGTAATTGGATTGTTTCAGCAATAGCTTGAAATGCTTATAGCTCTTTTTTTCCCTCTCATTTCCACCCTTTTCTCACTCCTTCCTGGCTTCTGATAGCAACTCTATATGTGTAACTTCAGAACAAACAAAAGATGGTGGTCTAAAGGGGGAAGCTAAGAGTGCTTGCCTGGCAGAAACTCCCCCTCTTTGCTGCTTTCCCGATTTGCATGGATTTGCAGTACGTCTTTTTCTGCTTCTGTGGTAGATGTTTGTCTATTCATCTTGACCCTGCAAGAAAAGCATAGTGCTACATTTAAAGCTCTTTCTGGGCCTTTGTGGGCCGTGACATGAATGTAGAGATTTCTGCAGGAAAGAAAAAGTAGTAGCTACGCACAAAAAAAGTAGCTAACTACACTTAAGTTACTTAAGAGACATAACAATTAATTTATAGAAATAAAATAAAACTAACAATCCAATGATTTAATAATCATTAAATCATGGCGACATCTATGCTAAACTAAACTAAATACAACAATATAAAACACACCATTTTACATAACTGAGTCAAAAATATACATATTATAGGGAGTCTTAAATGGGAGTCTTATAGGGGATATTAAATCTGAACTGTCTGACTGAACTGATTCCAGTACTACATAGGAGAGAGAGTTATTCAGGACGAACCAATTTGCTAGAATAAATCAGACTTTTTCAGATTCAGATTTTTCAGACTTTTACAGATTCGCCAGAATGAATTGGACTTCCCAGTGCTACATAGGAGAGGGAATGATATAACACAAACTGGCTCAACGAATCTGACTTTCCAGCACAACATAGACCGATTTATGATAGACCTTTATGACTGTTGCTTGTCATACTGTACGAACGTGATCCCCACTGTAAGCCATGTTACACTGTAGGATCTCAGTTTACATCATCAATCCGTAACACTTTCGGTGACTCTGAGCTGCATTTACATGTGGGATAAAAATGGTGGCTAGCAAACAAAAACAATCTCTAGTGTTAATTTTGATCATGATTTTCCATCGTCAGGTTCTGCACTCCTAATGGTTTTTGATTTGACGGTTGTTGTAGGAAAAGCCACACTGCATGACTCCGCCTCAAAACTTTTGACACTGCCAGAACTTTGTCAGAAGTAAAATTTGATCGCAATGGTCATTAATCAGCTGTCGGCCAACATGTCAAACTAGCGATCAAAGACTTCAGATTTTGGCCTAGGATCAGAGGAATCTTTTAGCATTCACAAAATTAGTCTCAGACGGCTAAATCGTGGCCAAAACCAAACAGTGTGAACCCGACTTTAGTCAGGGTAGCGGCATATTTAATTTTAGACAGGTACAAAAACGAGGCTGTGAGGGATAGAATACAGTGCGTTTATTGGATTGTATAAGATTTCCAAACCAGCAGCTAATAGAACAGGATAGCACCGGCTCTATATAAGACTTATAGAACAATTCCATCAATGTCTTGTCTATATTAAATTATCTTAATTTTATAAGACAATATAGGCGCTGCTGTCCCTTTTTACACAAAGCCTCTGTGTTCACATCAAAACGCAATCCTATATCAGATATTTATAACTTTCCACAAATTCCATTGCAACCTGTAGATGTTATCAGGGGTCTGAAAGACTACCATTTACTCTCACTCTCTGAGTTCTTTCAGTTAAAAAATCTAAGACCCAACCCACTAAGTTAAGATCAAGACCAAGATTAGTAATTAACTTATCTGCTAAAATATGGGGTTGTAGGGAATTAAAAGATGAGAAATCAATAAATAAGAGCTTAACGTGTGTTTTACTACCCTCCAAGTGCTGCAATACCATATTTAGGAGAGTTGCTGTTGCATCCTCGACACCTCGCTTTGTTCTATAAGCAAACTGAAGAGGGTCTAACAGATTCTTAGTTTTAGATAACAATTCCTCGTTTACTAGTTTCTCAAAGCACTTCATTAAAAGGGATGTTAATGCTATTGGCCTAAGGTCATTCAATGTTACAATATTTGTAGTTTTCGGCACAGGCACCACAGTGGCTTTTTTCCAAAGTTTAGGGACTCTCTGGAGGTCAAATGGTCTTTGAAAGATATTACAAAACACTGGGGCCAATTGCTCTGCACAGACCTTAATTAAACGCCCTCCAATGTTATCTGGACCAGGGCTTTTTCCTCATATTACAACCCTAAAAACTTTAATTACAGACAATTCATCTAAAAAGTTATAAGCACAACCATAACTAATTTTCGATTTCATAGACTCTATCACAGGACCAAATTCAGGTGCATCAAATCGTAAATAAAACCCTCTGCCAGTTGACTACTAGAGTAGAGTCATACCCAGGTAAATTAACTTTCTTGATCTCACACCCTTTGAGCGTCATCCCCTTCAAAACAGACCCTAAATTGTTCATACTCAACTCTTTCTCAAGGTGTATTTGGTAATTTGACTTTGCTTTCCTCACTTCTATTTTTATTTGCTTCTGCAGTTCAAGTTTTTTGGCCAAATTACCCTCATGAAATTCTCTACATCTTTCGTTCATATGTGCTTTGAGGATTGGTGAACCATGGCTTATTGTTTGGATATATTTTACTTTCAGGGGATATCTTCAGCATATCTTCACAAAAGGAACTATAATGCCATCTGTAAGTTTATCTATACTCGAGCAAGAGTCACAAAAGACATCCCAGTCTGTACACTCCAGACATCCCTGTAAAGATGCGGTAGACTCCTCAGACCACACAGTGATGTTCTTAGTCTGTGGTCGTACAATTTTTAAAACAGTTTTATATACAGGGACGGTCCGCCGACCACACTGGAGGCTATATGCGCCTTTAATTGATCCATAACAAAGGTCAAGAATCATATTTGACGTGTGGGGGAAGACACATATCGATAAAAATTCCGCAAACACTGCCTCATGGAACATTTGTTAAAATCACCCAGGATCAAATCTCGAACATCTGGAGAAATAGATTGCAGTCTATGCACAACACTCCCAAGGGTCTCTGCTGCATGTGCTTCATTTGCCCTCGGGTGTATATAGACCACTGTGACAAAAAGAGTTGAGGGAATTCATGGGGCATGTACTGTGGCCTGAGTGATACAGAGACCAGTTCAAGGTCTTTAGTGCACACACTCACTCTCACAGTAACAGATCTGCACTTCACTGTGGCTATCCAAAAACAATTTATTTCCATGCCTATGTTTATAAGTGCATAATGTGCTCACACATGTCAGACGTGCATTATTAGTTAGAGAGCTAAACTGAGGTGTAGAGTCATATTATGAGCTCAAGATATGCACAGTGTTTTTGATGAGAGCTGTTAAAAACCTTCACCTGTGTCGAGTGTTCTGCCCTTTATGGCAAAAAGCTGGGCCCTTTTCAGTCAGAGAGTAAATTAGGCCTCTCATAACGGCCTATTTTTTGTCTCCTTTTCTTCCTCAGCATGACAAGAACTGTGACACTGGGTGTATTGGCCAAATTAATGAGCACTTCCTATAGGGTTCAGGAACACATTAAACACTCTTGAAATGAGTCGCGGTCAGATTTCAGCCACACTTCTGTTCTGTATCACATGTGCCTACCAGAGAGACTTGAGAAACACTGTCAAGTGTTTTTTTTGTGGACTCGGCTATAACGGAGACACTCCCTCAGTGGAGCATTCGAATCAGAATGACAAATGCTTTATGATTTGCCCTTTCAGCTGGAAATGCAGGTGTCTTTTTTAGAAATGCATGGCGGTCAGAAAAGCTGCTCCCTACATGTAATTACCAAAAGATTTTTGGCGAACACGCCAAATGATTTTTCCCCCTGCTTTCCCCAGGAATCCCAGTAAACACTTTCCCCTTCCTTCACAGTAGGAGAAGTAAAATTATACATTTGGTAGAATGAATCTGAGATGTGTTTTGTTTTCATAATACTCCTAAGTTTTAGCTAAGTGATGTCACTTTGCGTAGTCGACTTTGTTACTGTTAGTTAATCTATAGCTTTTTCTTTTCCCCAGTAGCACTGCAGGCTTTACTGTAGTTGATATGTCTCTATAGACATCATTATTATTTATGCTTTGGCTCATAGAGACATTTGCCTATCAGACAGGCCTGGATTAACATGTGGCTTTTTAGCACCTGGAGCAGCGATGCTCTTCAAGGAGGAGCAGGCATTTGAAGGTGCTCAAAGAGCATCAGGAGAGGGGGTGGAAGCCGGTATGATTGTTTGCGCTAGATCTCCCCAAACCACCACCCCCTCCCACTTGCTCTCGGAACACCGGTCCCGTCGCTCCTGGCAACACCCCGGGTGACATGGGCACTGCCGATGCCTCCTGGGAGAGACTGTGTCACCTCTCAGGGCGTTTGTTTCATGATCAACCAGGGTTGGATAATAACGCATGCATGTTGAAAGTGAAAAGAAGAGAATTAAAACAAAATGTGGAGAGGCAGTTGTTCACTAAAAAAAAATACAAATAATGAGGTCAAAGGTCAATATTAAGTGTGTTGTAGGATATCACGCTTTTCTTGTATAATTTCTGCTTCTTCGCTTTAAGCAGTAATTTGCAAAGAAGAAAAACATGCATTCATTTATTTAATGTGATTTTATGTAAGTAATGCTTAATTTGGCAAAATGTGGCGAGACAGTTGTTCACTAAAAAATGATCAAATAAAATAAAAATAATAAAGAGGATAAAGGTCATTATCAATTTAAATACAAACGGTAGGAAATCATGCTTTTCTTGTATAATTTCTGCAAATATATTGCCTGTTTTATTAAATTATTATCATGTTTTTCACTTCAACCAGTAATTTGCAAAAGAAAAAAATGCATTCATATATAAGTGATTATTTATTTGGCAAAAGTTAATTTATATTATGTTTTTGTTGCATATAGTTTTATTCTATTATTATTATGTTTCTTCTGTTAAAGGTTAAATGTCATTATCAAATGTTTAAATACACACAGAAAGAAAATCATGTATTTCCTGTAGAATTTGCATTTTCTGTTATAATCATGTTTCTTCACTTTAACCCAGTAATATGCAAACAAAAAACATGCATTAATTTACTTCATGTGATTTTATGTAAGTGATGCTTTAATTGGAAAACTGTATATGTACCACACACACACACACACACACACACACACACAAACACACACAATATATCTACCTGGTATCAGTCAGACAGGAAATGCTTGCCTTTCTGTGTGCACCTTTTTTGTGCCAGTGGAGGGCAGAATTACATTTCTGAAATTCAATCCGGCAAAGTTGATTAAAATGCAATGAGAACAGCTCTCCTGCTAATGTTGTTGATATCGAGTATAGTTCCTCCACTTTTCCTAAAGGATACACAGCCGTAACAGGCAATAATTCCAGTCGCTCAGATTAAAATACACACTAAGGGCATGCTGATGAGACTGAAGACTCTAATCGTTCGCCGTGTCGTACGTACGGTTTTAAAAAAGGAGTATTTGTCTCTTTAAGTACACATTTAACTGTATAAGCCAATGATAACTCGCTCAACGCAACTTTGCGTCTTAATTATTCGCAGTAACGTGAGAGGGGAGATCCTGGTGCCGACATCTCTGACCCCAGAGCATCTCTTTCTCGTGCCGCTCGATGATTTGTTTTTATTTCAGCATTTATCATATACTGACAGATAAACTCCAGACCCAGATCAGTTTGAATCAAAGCGAGTTGGAGACTTCTACAGAGCCGTAAATGTCTTTAATGATCCCCAGGCAGCGGAGCAGAGAGGCAGAGTCTGTTTGAGTGGCGTTAAAGGGAGAGATCTGGGCCTCCCCTCAGCGTCTAACCTACTGGCACTTAAGAGGAATGTTGCATTATGCCGCCCTGCATTTGCCACTTGGATCAACCAAATTATCTGACAGGAAAGAGGGAAGGTTCAAAATTGAAATTTCAGCTCCATTTATTTAAACACGGCAAACCACTTTGTGTATATTCAACTTGCGCCGGTGACATCACTGTAACGCTGGCCCGGCCGGGTGTTTGATGGGCGCCTTGAAAACAAACCGCGGCTGAGATCTGGTTGCATGATAATAAATAGAATATGCCAATCAAATTAGGGGTGTGTGTCAGTTTTGGACTGTGTGGAGAGCCAGGTACCAGTGGTTCAAACTGAGCGTATCAATAGCTCATTTTAAAGGTCGCTGGCCTCATTTGTGTATATTTGGTACTGTATGAGTTTTGAATCTTAATAAGGACAGCATGTTTTTCTGGTGTTTGTTCGGTAAACGTTATGAACACCGGGAAAACATACTGTATGTTTATGCTAATTTAGTCAGGTTGCAGTGATGGGCCCATGGTAGACTCAGATAGACTAAAGATTTAATCAGTCCATAAAATATGAGTCAAAACTAGAATATTTTTTGGTTATAAACTGTAACCAGGCATTCAAAAAGGTATACTAAATTTTCATTTTGGCCAAAGGTCCATTTCATTTAGAATTTTGTTTGTGATTTTTGGCAACAGGGTTAAAAAAACAAAAAAAATTTTACTGACCATTTGTTGTAGAAGATAAAGTGACTTATTTTTAAGTTTTAATCACTATTTTGTACCCTATTTGTGGGAAGTACCATGTGGTTTGTGATTGGTCTTACAACTTTTACCTTAAAAAAAAACAAAAACCTTGAACATCATTATTAAAAAATGAGCCATTGTTATCTTTATTTAATATGTTAAATCTCCACTATTATAAATCTTAAATGAATAAAAAGTGAAATAGTAGGATATCGACGCTTGAGAAAATATTCAATTAGCCCCTCTGTATTATATATTCTCGCATACAATTGCACTGAGGCTTGTTAAATTGAGATTAATTTAAAATTCACACTTACAGTGTGATCACAGTTCAGAGTCTTGTTTTAATTTTCTTACTCTTGGTTACTTCACTGGAGACTTAACAGAGGAGCTCGAATTTTCTCAGCATTCTAAATAGACTCATGCCGACTGACTGAACAGCATTTCCTCTCACCAGCCCCGTAAAACAGAAGAAAAAAAAAATCTGTTCAGGCCTCCATCATATCATATTATCAAGCTGCACAAAAGTTTACAGTTCACGGTAGGGTGATGCATTTGATAGACTCGCTTTTTTTCTGTGGCCATATGAGTTTTAGTTTTCGTATCATTATTTTGTATGGACATTTTGTGTCTCATATCTTTTTTTTCCCCTCCCCTTGTTTATCCTTGTTCATACATGATCGCTGCTCTTTTGCTTGCACGAAAATATTTCAGAGACAGTGCAATCAGTCTTACTTTGGCAGACATTTCTGAATGGAACTGCATTGATGCTGTTGGTAAATTTGATCTTTGAATTGCTCCTTCACAGAAGCAACCAAACATGGCACACTTTTATGACATCAGCAGAAGTATGTTAATCTTTCTTTGTGAATTATAACAAGTCGTTTCTTCATTCTGCAAAAGAAGGTGTCTGGCGCGTCAGAGTGATGCATGGTTTACTCATGTAAATGTGATCTTACTCGCTGTGGCACGATGACTGATCTCCAGTGCATTCCAGAAAAACAACGGCAGCTCGTTAGAAATGCGTTAAGCACACAGATGTAGCCTTTTGCCAAAGGAGACAGGTAGGACCTGAGCAGAGCAAAAAAATGAAATTCAAATAAAATGTACAGATGAGACGTTTCTGAGTGCAAAGGATCTGGCCAAGTGTATGAATTCCCATGTGTGCTCTGTGTCATTTTATCCCCAAAAATAAAAATTGTCATCATATACTCACCGTCATTCACCAGTGAATCCAATCCAACTTTCTTTCGTCTATGGAAAAGCAAAACCTGCTTTTCTTTGGCATACAATGAAAGTACAAAAGACATAAAGCACCATAATCTAACTTGTCATGTCATGAAAAAGCCATAAATGCAAGACATTATTCTCAATTTTGACATAGCATATTTAAATATGCAAAATGAGATTTTTTTGTGATTTTTGGAGCTCGACAGCTTTAGTCCTCATTCACTTTCATTGTATAAGAGCAGCTTGGATGTTCTGCTAAAGATCTTTTGTTTTCCATAAAAGACGTGATGGTGAGTACATTATGATAAAGTATCTATTTCTTACATTTGATATGCAAATTTCGAATGCCTCTAAATTATCAACACAATCAAAACTTTGCTGAAAAGCATGATATATATATATATATATATTTTTTTTTTACCAAGTAAAAGGCCTTTTAGTATCATTCTAAAAACGTTGTATTTTTTTCCTTCTCAAGTATGAGCTCCATATTTTCCTATTGCATACTATATGAGCCATAAAAGCATGATGTATCAAATATTTTTTCTTCAGGTTCAATAAACTGTCCCTTTAAAAAAAAGGCTTTACAGGGTTAAAGGTAAGGTAGGCGATTTTCGGAGAGGCTAGCAATAGCGAGCTAGCTTTGAAAGCGTAAGATCCCACCCTCCCTTCAGAGCGTCTCCAAAACCACACCTCCTCCAAAACACATGAACGTCCACAGCAGGGAGCAAACAAAAGCGTCACGAAAGACGGTGTTAAATTACCTCATGTCTCAAAGCATATAACATTACAATAATAATTAACGTAAACAACTTAAAAAGAACTGACCTGTATCACCTGACTACTGCAGATTCATTTCGGCATTGATAGTAAAACGCATAAATTTGAGTCACGAACCGCCCGAGTATAACATCACAGGTTTCTATCTCTTACAAATTACGGTAGTTATGGCTTGAACACAGTATAAGCTCAATGTTTTGGTTCAGGAGGAACTGTAAAAGGTGGCTGCTATTCTGGTTGCGAATCGATGCTCGGTGACTGACGTCTGTCTAACTCTGCATAGCGTGAAACATGCTGATGACGTGTGAGGTATGGAAATACATACATTGACAGGGAGGTAGGGCATCGTATCAATGATTGGATGCCTACCACAGACGAGATATATACATAGAAATACATTTAGACCACCTAACTTAGTGATTGTTATCAGGATGTGAAGAGACTTTCAACCACCATAACAAAAAATGTTTCTGGAACAAATCACCTACCCTGCGCTTAAGCTAAAGAACCAATGTACATGCATCTCACCGTCTCCATTCAAATCTGCGGCGTTTCCATAATCACTTTTAGATTTTCACCAGGCTTTAAAGTTCACACAGAAGCCAGTGATAATTGGCAGGGTTATAGCTAGAGCAAGTAACTCAGACTCACAAAGTTTTCCACTCCACTCCAAGAAGCACATATTCTGTGGGGAAGTGCACTTTCCCTAAGCGACACCTTGTGCTATCATAGATGGCTTTGGCACTTTAGAGCGCTTGATATACAGTGGCATCCTGCAATCCATGGCATGTTTTAGTGGAGAGGGGAAAGGGATGGAAGTGGGGGTGAGGTTGGTCCCAAGAGAGGCACCACTTCCCCTTGTTTATGGGGCATCCTAATTGGGACAGTGTTGTCAGACAGTCTGATGTGACTTCTAAGGCACTGTTTCCCTGAGAAGGGTGCGTTTGCGTGTTTGCTTATGTGCACACATGGTGTTGAAACTCTGCTGCCTGCCCTGTGGCTTCCTCTGCTGTTTCCTGCGTGAGCGGCCCAGGCTGCCTGAGCTGGTTCCCCCTCCGAACGCATCTCCGACGCCGCATGAGCGTGGAGGTGCGCCCACCTGTGCTCAGCCCGGCACAAACCCACAGGTTCGGAGCGCTGGATGGCAGGAACTTCCCGCTGCCACCCCTCCTCTTCTTACTCCGCTGCTTCCAGCTGAGGAAGAGTGGGCGAGAACACCGCCAAACTTTACCTGCTACACCACATTCGTATTTATAGCTTGTTTTGTGTGTGTGTGAGTGTTCTTTGCATACCTGCTTACCGAATGACAGCGATTTTATCTTGTTCTCATACCTGGCAGTGACACAGATACTGTACACACAACATCCCGGCAACATTCAGAGAAGCAAAAGTACATGAACATTCATAAATAGGTCATCTGTGCTTTTGTTTTTTTGTTTTTTAAGATGATTTGGATGAAAGTGAATTTTTAAAAAGGTTAATATTGATATTTCACAACAGAAATTTGAAACCCATTAAAATTTCTACAATTTTTTTTTTTTTTTTATGAATAACTTGTGCTTTTATTGTAAATATTGTTTTTAGTGGGAAGTAGGGCTGTTATTTTTATGTGTTAATGATGATAAAACATTTAATTTCTTTAACACTTTTCAAAGTTCAACAAGGAGAGGAGCTTGCACAAATAGAACATTTCTTATACAAATTATAATACAAAGACTACCATCTTACCATCAAAGCAATTTTGCCACCTTCATGTTTTTTTGCAAGTTTTCTGGCAACTACAGCCAACGTACCCCGCCAAACCACACTTGCCAAAAGCATGCACAAAATGAGTAGCATCGTTCAAACAGGATGTATATTTGCAATCAATTACAGATGACGAAACGGTGTTTTTTTCACAGTGGACAACCGAATCTTAAAACACTGCGCTAATGCCGTGAGATGCTGAAAAAAAACACAATGACCAAAGATATCAACAATATAGTGCAGAGAGAATACAAGTCTATGCAAAATGAAATCAATAATAATAATAAAAAACTTCTAAAGCCACTTTTTATAATCTCTGCTCAATGATTTATTTGTCTGCCACAACAATTTATCTTTAAATGATCTTCATTTGAAGGCTTTTGCCTCCAAATATTGATACTTGCAATTAATTGTGATTAATTACATGAATTAATTGTCATATCTTGTAATTAATTACATTAAAAGTTTTAATCAACTGACAGCCCTAGTTGTAAGGGAACATGTTTAGTTTTGAAGATAACTTTGAGAACTTGGCGCAAATCAGAAAGACAAAACAAAAACAAAAACAAAGGCAGAAATAAACTGCATTTGGCAGTTGGAAATCAAACAGCTGTGAGAATAGACTGTGTGTGAGAGAAAAATAGGGGTCCACTCTGGGGGTGAAAATGCGCCAGTTAACATCCTGTAAACAAGGCCAACAAAGGCGAGATTTGAATAATAGTGCAGAACTGTACATGGAGGTTACCAATTATTTTTGCATAAGCAGTTTGAGATATCTCTCTCGCCCTCCCTCTCTCCCTCTGTGTTTAGCATTAAACATCTCTTTCTCCATTCTCTGCTCCTCAAACAGAAATCTTTGAGCACGGCGTAAAGCTTTGTTTTCTGCGATTTGATGGCATTGCAATCCCAGTTGCTTTAAATAATTCATCACGTGTGGATTTGCTTTAAAATAAATTAGATTTTCTTTGAGAACTGACTCTAGAATACTTCTCATCTAAATAAAGTGCTATGATAATTGTGACTTTGAAAGTTCTTTTTTTGCAAAGATCATTTGAATGTAGTAAATATAAATGTATCAATATTGTATTTTTTTTTTAACATTATAATCACTGTTAATGTGCACATGGAAAAATGGGGTATAAATAACACGTACACAATTTAAAAACGACCTGTTTATTTCACACGTTTTATGAAAAAGAAAAACATTTCATAATGAACAAAGCACTTTATTGAATTTTATGTATTTAATGACAACAATTTCTGTATTTATGTATGCTTTACAAGTGATGCTATCACTTGACTTCTGAATTAAGTTTACAAAACCAACACACTTAAAACAGTTCATTGAACTGACTGAGCAAAATTGAATTCAGATTTATCATTGATTTTCACTATATTATTGCTGCACTATTGGCATGAAAATCTGTTAACTGAAATCTTGCTGGGTCAAGTCAGTGCAAGTACAATTCTTGTATATCAGAAATACTTGACAGGAAGTGCTCTCTGATTCTGAGAACCGTGTTCGTGCGTTTATACGCCGCCTCTCCGTACGGCGCACATCACGTCTTAAGTTGTACACCTCCAGTCTCTAGAGTCATAGTTCACTACCAAAACTCTCCACTTCATTTTGGTGACTCTATTAAGCTAAATTTTGCAAGGCATGCATCCTTTATTCATAGTGGTCTAAGAAACCACAAGGGTTTTACACTCATGCATAGTTAACTGTTAATGCAAAATGCTTGTATCAAGCAGCACCGATCATTGTCTTACAAAAACCCCAACGAATCATGCGATCAAACCCCAGGCTACCGTGTGTCAAAAACCTTCTATTTAAGCACCGGAACCCAAATAAACCAGCAGTTTACTTTCCTCTCACAGGTCGGACGGGGGGAAAAGAAGTCTCACTTCTACAGAAAAAAAGCACCAGGAATGCTTTTTTTTTCTCTCTCTCTCCTCGGTTCATATAATGACCAACAGCTGTTACACCTGCCACAGTGAAAAAAAAATAATTAATATACATCATAAACATTGATTTGGTTCATAAGCATAATTTTTAATTAACATCTCGATGGAAAAGAATAAAGATTTTTAAAGCCAAATATATCATTTCCGCACTGTATTACTAAACTAAAATGTTTTCATTTCTGAAATTGTTTCATCACTGTATTATAATTGTTATGCTTTTTGGTTGGGGATTCATTATAAAACAAATAATTTTTAAAAACTGTTCAAGAAATATATGAATAATTTATAGGCAAGCCAGATTCCTAATACAACCGTTTCTTGAATTTTGATACTGATCATAGATCATTTGCTGAACACCCATGGCGCATAAAAAAATAAATTAGGCCTACTTATTTTCCAAACAATATGCTCACTGCAACATGTTTTCCAAGTAAAGGCTACCAAGAAGTGAACTAAAGTGTGAAGAGCATTATTTTGAAAGAGTAATAAGAGAGAAGTGTTTTGTGCTCGCTTTATTTTTATCTTGCTCGGGAGCTGCGAGAGGAAATGACAGATTGAAGGATTCGGTGGGCGTCTGGTTTTCGCTCGAGTGTCCTGTGTGTAGTTAACACATGCCCACCGTCGCTCCTCACAGAACACCAAATGCCAAACGATTCACTGCTCAAAAATGTCCAATAACAACCTGCAAGAAATGGGTCCAAATACACTCTACATTTCTATTTCCTAATTATACACTACTTTTATACACTACTTTTATGTTCTCATTTTACTTGCTTCAATTGACTTTCTGCAAGACCATTAAAAATATAATATACACAATTTTATATATATATATATATCTGTATATACTGTATATTTGGTTAATGTATATTAATCTATATTATAGAATTTGGTTGGTGTTTATTTGTTAATTAGTACTTGGCGATGTGACCTGGCCATTTTTGAAAAGAGAAACTGACGTGTATGTGTATGTATATATATACACACACACACACATGTCAGTTTCACTTTTGAAAAATGGCCAGGTCACATCGACAAGTACTAGTAAACAAACAAACACCAAACTGTTCCGCAACAACCCCCAAATACCACCCTGGGGGGAAAAAGAACCAGGGAGGGATGATTGGGAAAATCCTTCAGTAACAATGGACAATTAAAATTGTATTCCTGAGTTGAGAAATTAAATTTAATGAATGTAGAGTTCTGCAACAACAGATGGTCTTCTTATACAAAATACAAAGATAGATTCCTTGTTTGAAGACCGCCTGATCAAATGCCAGTGGTTATCAATTAGGAGCAGAGTGATGGTTAGTGAGCGGGAACATAAAAACACTGTGTCTCCCCCTCCACACACACCCTCTCTACCTTTACAAACACACACACACACAGACACAGTCTTCAAATCATATAGTTTAAGCACTATCTTGCCTGTGAGAATAAATGTAAAATCGTCCTACTCGCAATTGCTTTATATGCTTTATAGCAAGGTTTTTATTATACAACTTATACAACAGACGCTGATCTCCACCTCACCTGGGTCACAAAGTCGCAGAGAAGACAAATTAAATGCGCTGCATACTTTTCATATAAAAATTCAAACACCTTCTATATATATATATATATATATATATATATATATATATATATATGGTTGTGCCAGATAAACATGATTTTCTAAATTATGTTAAGTTCATTTAGTTTCACAAACCCATCAGGTGAGGTGAATCGTTTATCAAACAAAAAAGAAAGAAAAAAAAATGAAGTGATTGAATATGTAAATGAATAAATGAGAGAATGAATGCAGAAGGAAATGACCACAGTCATCTTCATATTTGCAATATGATTCTCAGGCTCCATAAATAGTAATGGAGTGTGGTAATATATACTACAGCCCAACTGGAGAGAGCAATTAAGAGGCTGCTCAGATTTAGTGGAAATGAAGCCACTTGCAAAAGCCAGGGAGGTAATTGTGAGACAGCCTTGATTGTTTTGTAAAAAGATGCTTTCCCTTTAACTTTTTAAACACTCCGGCATCTAGAGAGACTCTGTTTTAATGGAAATAAGTGAGTCTGTAAAAAAAAAGGTCTAAGTTTTTCTCATTTATTTACTTCCCTAAATGCATTCTTAATCATATAAAAATTAAGGAAATAAGAATAATTAAAAAATGGAAAATTTTAGCACTTTCGGGAACGGCGAGGTCCTCGCGTCATTCTGCTTCAAAGAAAAAAGATAAATGATGATGCCATTAAAAAGTGAACTAATTAAGGAAGGCTTCTTTTAAGAACTCATTAACTGCAACCTCATTTACATAATGATGCATATTAATTAAGTTTTAATGAATCTGAATTTCCACCAAGCCGCTTTTCTTTGGCTGTGGAACAAATTGAACAAATTATTTAAAAGTGTTCTTGAGTCTACTTTTCACACCAAAGGGGAGAGAATGCAATCATTTGTAGAAAATCATATTTTTTTAGGCAGGCCCATCTGTTATTTTTTTTTTTTTTTTTTTTATGTAATCATTTACCCTTTTTTTTTCTAAACCTGGGAGATTTGTTGCATTTCCACACAAATCATGAGGTTTGTGATCAAGAGTAAAAACCCTAGAAAATAAATCTTAAGAAATAATAATGATCATTTATAGCGCATGTCCACACAGTCAACAAGTAACGCCAGAGAGTGGCTTTATTTTCTCCTACACAAAAGGTGTACAGGACCTACTTAATAAACAGGAACTTGTGCATATTATACATTAATTGAACTAAAACTATCTAATAAAAAATATAATATCAAAAAGCTGAAGACATCATAATTGGTTACCTTAAAGACCTCTATAGGACTTTTGTTGCTATCTGTTGCTGCAGAGGTGAAACTGGAACAAGAGAATGCATGTTTAACAGCACCAGCTGCCGCGATTTCAGGTGTTATTGTGGTGTGTGTGAGTGACTTAACACATGTGCTGCACAAACATCAGTATCATCTCCTTCCTTTCTGCATGCAAAGCTCTCTCTCTTTCTCTCTTCCTCTCTCTCTCTCTTTAACACTTAACTCTGCAACGCTACTAACATAAATCTGGGAATAAGCACAGCCCGTGGGACTGACAGTGCACAAAGTTTGGCGTTTTAGCCTTTTTTTTTTTATTTTGGGGGAAGGAGTGGAGGTGAGAAAGGAAGAAAGAGAGAGAGAGAGAGAGAGAGAGAGAAAGAAAGAAAAAAGCTGATGAAAGCCATTGCATGATGCTTAATGCCAAACTCACTTGCGCCAAATGGAGCGACGGTGCCTCTCTCTCCCCTCCGTCTCCCAGATGCTGAGCTCCGGATGTGTCTCTGAGGTTAACCTGACACAAGCGACAGCTCCCCTCCCCGTCTGCCCGCCTCGCGCAGCCCCCACTTGCTCCTTCATCCGTTTCTGGTGCTTTAAAGGAATCACCTTTCTGTGGCGGTAGGATGCCGGGGGTTCTTCTGACAGTGAGCACCTTCCTCAGGGGAGGTCAGGAGTCAGGGATTCAGATGAGGCAAGCTGGCGATGCAGTGTAACTGAAAATGGAAAGCAGATGTTAGTTAATTAGGGAAAATGTGACTGACAAGACTTGAGCGGCAAGGTACACGAGCTAGCCGGCACCGAGCAGCTGTTGTTGCCGACTTCATTGTCAGTCTCGTACACAAGTCACAACATCCCCACGGCGAAATGCGGCCGCGTACGCAGACAATTATCAAAATAGAATTAAGCTTGATTTAATCATACCCTCCTCTCCTTTGAGTTTTCGGCCACCGTCGGCCAGCCGTGCCGTTTTTCTCGCCTCCTTGTTTTCTTCCAGTTCATTTTCTGCATTTATTCCGTCGCCGCGGTGCTCCCAGGGCTGTGACTCCGCCGAGACTTGTGCTGAGAGGGTGGAGAGACAATAGAAGGGGGGGGAAATTGCAGACAAAATAAAACATTCTTAATGAGCCAAACGCAGTAATCTTTCACTTCTCTCTTCTGCAGTAGGAGGACTTAGTGGCGGTGCTGAGATTTTTTGGTGAAGCGTTTCAGCAAAGTGAGAACGAAGAGGTGCAGAGCTCATCGCTTCGATTGTCATGGATCCTTGGATGGGAAAACAGATTAACATGCATTAAATGTGGCACTGAGGAAATCATGACGATCACATACTGATAGAATGCTCCCTTTACCCCTGACCTTCTGTGTGTATGTACATGTACAGTGGCCCCAAGATGTTTTTTGGGAGCGTTCACCCAAAAATGAAGAATTTTGTCATCATTTACTCATGACTTTCTTTCTTCAGTGGAACACAAGAAAATACTTCAGTTTTTTCTTTCTTTCATACAACGGCAGTCAGTGGGGTCTAGTGTTGTTCCAGACTCCATTCACTTTCATTGTATGAACCAAAACAGTCTCTTTAAAATATCTTCTCTGGTCTTCCTCGGCATAAAACAAAGTCATGAGAATGAGAAAATGATGGACAGTCCCTTGGCAATGTACCACTCAAAATCCTGATAAAAAGGTGTAGACATTTTCATGTTGTCAAAACACCTCCATAGCTGAACATGACCATATGATAAACTTCACCTGTGGTTATTCCACAAGAATACCTGTGTGAATTTGAAGGGAACTGACTTCATATTTCCACTGTAAAATCACCTTGAGACCTGAAAAGTGAATAAAGATGAAGTTAGCTCTGAGAAGAAAAGCCACACATGTTTTGTTATCAAATGCAATGACATTCATAAAGTGTGACTAAAGTGTCTAAATATCGCATAAGGCCACTGTACATTGTGCAATTATAATCTCCCAGGAATTTATAGCATAGGTTTTTTTTTTTTCTCCCAGCGTCAAGCCCCCTTGGGTGACTCATGCAAAGTCTGAAGAGGATGTATAGGTTTAGACATCCATGAAAATTTCATAGAACTTGTGTGTTTGGATATGGTTACACTATTGTATTAAGGAGTGTATAATTTACAGGCTTGATCATTACTGTTTTGATAATCTGCTATTGATTTGTTTTATATCCTTTCTGTGCAATCTTGGTTTTCCAGTATGCTAAACTCATGCAATAATACATTTTGTTGAAAGCACAAATCGATATATGCAGGATTCCCCCCATTATCTTTGGGGTGTTATTTAGTTTGGGGAGAGTTTAAACTAAGTATTTCTAAACACTTTATTTAAAAGTCACCCTCATGTTGTTCCAAACCTCTATGACTTTCTTTTGTGGAACATTGGGGAAGTCACTGGGGACTTTTCAAATTACAGTGGACCTCTTTTGGACTTCTGATTTATAATATCATCTTTTGTATTCCTCAGATGAAAGAAAGTCATACATGTTTCGAACAAATGTCTGATTTTCAGTTTAGGGTGAACTATCTCTTTAATGCACCACAAACACTTATTATATCCATTTCTAATTTTGACAGCACTGTTAGTGCAAGAACACACTGCAGAGCGCCAAGCATTGCTCTAAACCGTCTTCTCATGCCTAAATCTGGGCATGTTACGTGAATCTCTGGTCAGCAATATTAGCCTGTGAAATTGATGAATTGCTAGACATTAGCCCCATTCAAACAACAGATGTTAATTCACTTCAGATGTGAATTATCTGATCATTTGTGTCAGGAAGCATAATATGAATGACACAGATTATCTGAAATTCAGCTCTTCCCCTGGTAGACACAACGTCCTTTGTCTCCTCAGGTAGAGGGCTCTGGAGTTAAGGAGGCAAACTCCAGAATGTTCCATTAGCCAGCCGTGTCTCTAAACATCTCATTAGGACCTCGACATGGCCCGCCTTGGGCTCTGCTGTGGAGAGCGATTGCTTTGCTCTTTGATGAGGAAATATTAGTTATCCTGGCTCTGGATCCGTACACATATGTCCTTTTGTTTGGTGTCATTAACCAAGGACACCGGAAATATCATAATGGCCTCAGTTCTTAAGGTTGCATACACATGTCTGAATGATAGCATTTACTGTATAACTATCACGACTACTGTATTTCTAAATCTAAAGTGTGGTACAAAAGACTGAGAACACATTAAAAAGCTGGATTTCAAATGTAAAACTGTAAACAACGAAACATTATGATGTAAATTAAGAAATTTCTTGGCCACTAATCCAATAAGAACATTTGTGACATTGATCATGTGACTCTGCTTTCTTGCTTCTGCTCAAGATGCTCTTTGGATCATCTTAAAGTCACCATGAAACAGAAGTTAGATAGTCTTTTCTATTGTAATGTATTTCCGAGTGAAACGGCTTTTCGAGAATTTTTTTTGGGATGGTGCCTTAATTTTGTCCTTTGGGAAAGGATTGGATCGGTGTCATTTGGTAGTGCTGCGATCCCATGTGAGTGACAGGTTGTCCCGCTCTCGTGCCAGTAGCACATCATCAGAAAAGAGATACCATTGCAAGAGGGAGGGGAAGTTATTTTGATTAATGATCATACAAGGGCACATTAATAAAAAAAAAAAGATAAACCATTTATAATAAATACTGCAATATTCCATAAAAATAAGAATTGTCTATAGGCTTTAATGTTCACACACTAATGTTCACACCGCAGCAGAACGGTTGCGAGTCCTGTATTTGAGAGCTGCCCTTCACAAACTATTGGAAATTTACTACTTCCCACTTCTGAAGTCGTGATTACGAGCTTGTCACGTTCAAATGCTTTGTTGTCGGAAAGAATAGGAATCATGGAGGACACCATGTTTATTCTTGCCTATTTTTGGGAGTAAATCTTATTAAAGCCAAAATGTATTGAAGATATTTAATTTTGTATAAAATGAAGCATCCCATTCGTTGACAACCATATAAAAATTCACCACAACATCTAGTAAGCTTTCCTCCGAATCTTGAATTTTGGTCAAATACTGTCTATTTTCACTGTGTATAAAACATAAAATATGTATCAAATGGTTATTCATATATTTAATATGCACTACTTTAATGACAAGACCATATGATGCAGCTGTTGTGGAAAAAACAAATAAGAATACCAGTCAAAGGAGCAATCGTTCTCCCACGTTTAAAGCACACCTAACTTGGAAACTCAGTACAGAGTTCCCCATAAGTAAATATGATGTGTCTAATTTCATGTCTAATTTCCTACTAGGAAACTCGTATTTGCCATAATTCCGATTGCGCGTGAAGGCAGCATTAATACGGTTGCGTTCACACACACAGAGTTTGCTTATTTACAAGATTGCCAACCTCATTCGATAATCTCATTCACGGGAGCCCCGTGCTGTGTGAACGGAAGTGTAGTAGACAATTGTCCGTCGAGTACAATGCAATCTCGTTGCGTGTTTTATATGCAGGCTTTTGGTAACTCACACAGACAGAGATATGAAGAGCTGTCTGAATGTTCTAGATCCAATAAGAGCTGCTCCCGCCAGTGTTGTAGACAGCGTGAATATCCAATCATAGTCGATGAACTCGCTTCTCATTTAGACTCTTCCTGTATCAACTGTGACGTCGCCATCTTTGATTTATACCTCAGTCAGTGTCACTTTGGTTGCTGGTGATATTTATGGCTAGCTAGAGCTAGAGTCCCTTATTTGTTTAGCAACTTGATTAGTGCATTTAAGCCGTTATGCGAATAAGACAGTTCGAAAGTCCCACTTGTTATTAAATAGGCTACGGTTGTCAATCCCAAACTGACTGTGCATTCTGAAATGAATGGTAGCCTACTTATATACTCATTATAGGCTATATGAAAATTGCTTACTTTTAATAAATACTAATAATATATATTATGTGTTATATTATACTGTATGTGTGTGTGTAATTAAGAAAATGAAGTAATCCATTTTCACTTGTGGTCTCAGTCTTTTGGACCCCCACTGCAGTCAGTCCCCACTGCCCCAGATTCAATATAAGACAGAAAGAATGCTGTGTTCCATGAACTAAGAGCACCACGCTGGTAAGAATGTGTTGTTAATCACCTCCGTCTTTGTTATTTCTGCGGTTGAATCCTTTTCAGCTCAGCTGATTTGATCAAGGCACCACCGTTTCCAGACTTTGAGCAGTTTCTCTTTCCCTCCCTCTAGAGAAAAAGCATTTACTGAGAATCCAAAAGAAAAATATGGTGTTAGAACCTCCCCTTCCTTCAACACAGTCTCGTGGGAGCCGAGGAAAGGTATCAAAACAAAGAAAATCAAAAATTTCAGACTAGATAATAACTTGGATTACAAAGAAGTGCGCAGCCCGAAGAACTGGTAATTGGGTCAAGAGTACTTCATGTGCAGAGAATGAAAATAATAAGATGAGATAAAAACAGATAAGATTAGAAATATATGAAACCTTGCGCTTGTTAACTTTGCTGAAGATTGGCGTGCTTCTGTTAACCCATCCTTCCATAGTGTTTTTTAAACTCATTTTCACAATGCGATATGTCTAATTGCACAACATGTTAATCAATGTAAGCATTGGTCTTCATTTAGGTCTCTTGAGTATACATGGAGCATCAGGCCACAGTCCATCCTGGTTACTTCGATTGTCTCTTCAGCTTTTGGACCATGTGTCCTTTTAACTCCCACAGCGTCGTGGCCAGACCGTAATGTCTTCCTGTCCACTATAGCCACAGCCGGCCCCAGGGGCTATCTAAGCCTCGTTGGCAGGCTTGAATCCCAGAATCCTCTAAATAGAAATAATTGTCCCTGACAATCGCTGTGTGCTTTGCTAATGCTTGTGACAGAACTTTTTTGTCGTTCTGACGCCCACGAGCCTGGCTAGCGATACATGTAGAATATGCTAAGCTATGTAATCTCAGTCCTGATTAATAAGTGCCACGAGTGCTCACGCTGGACGCTAATGGCTCCATTCAGCAGTTGTGTGACCACGCTGGAAACCGTGGGACCTAATGTCTTGACATTATTCCACTTGACCACTCTCGAGTAGGATGATGATGACCTTAATTGGGATAATTTAGCCTGCCTGCTTATATAAATCTGTCCTGAATGTCGCTCATATAATACAATCTGTTATCTTTACTCATTAAAAAGCATGAAAAAGTATGCTATGTGTTAAATTTTTATTTTAGCATTTTATTGAATTAAATGATTAAATTAACATTTAAAATGATTATTTATTTTTAAATAATAGCTAATTGCACCTAATACAATGTGTGCAATCTAAATGTGTGTTCAACAAACCTAGTCGGGAAAATAATATTTAGATTGTTTGACCAGCATATCCTTTGGTTAGTTAGACCATAGTAAATATGCAGACCGACATACAGGCTCTACAGTAAATGTGATTTAAAAGGCATAGTGGATCGTTTTGGTCAATTTCCAGTAATTTTTGAAGTTTGCCTCCTTCACTTGTTTCATTCTTTCACCTCTTCTTTTCTTTCCTCCGAGACTGCGCCACTAGTGCCGCAGAGCAAATTTGCAGGTGGTGCAGTGCACCTGTGGCAGACGCTAAATACAAGCTAACAAAAGACCCAAACAAACACATTCAAAAGCAACTCTCCTCAATTTTCCAAACGACTTGTCCATTTTACGACAATACTTTTTTCCCGTTTTTGTGCCAAGCCAGTCTTTTTTTCTCCCCCCCTTCTAGTCAAGGCAATCACCTCTCTCATATACATCTGTACAAATTGATTTCCTCTTTACAAGAGAAGATAAAGAGCACAGCAACAGAAATACCTGTAAGTGAGGTATAATTACTGAGAGAGACACCCCCTACTGAGTCCATTCAGCAAAGTCCCAACAACATGCATTTAAAACCTCAATAGCGCTCGACGGCCTCGTACGAATAAGCCAGAGATTTGATTAAAATTATAGCTCTTTTGCTCCTACTTCATCTATTAAGATAAGCATCTTGTTCAGGGCATTTTTATATATACATATGAAGAGGGCTGGTACAATTTAACAGTTTTCTCCTGCTGCTCCATACAAAAGGATCCCTGAGGGACCCCACTTCACTCTCACCTGTACAAAGCGGTTGGTGTCAGAGTGGCAAATGGCCATATTCAATAATATTCAGGAGCTCTATCTCTGACAGAGTGTCTAAAAGAATGTGTTGCTCCATTGTTCGCTTTTTAACGTGTAATGTGTCTGCAGTGGCCTCAACATCTGTCACTGGAGTTGTAATATGTGTAATAGTTTTTAAATATTGTATGACTTTTGGATCTCTTTTTTTTTAATCTGGCAATGTATGGGTTTATACAGTTATATGCATAATCTGGAATAGTTCACCCAGCAATGAAAACTCTGTCATTTACTCACTCAACTTATATGTTGATCCACACCTGTATGACTTTCTTTTTCTCCGAACGCAAAAGTTAAGATTGATTAACTGTTGGTCTCTCTTTTCCATGCAATGTATGGGGACAGATGCTTTCAGGACTCAAAAGCACAATAAGACTATTATAAATGTGGTCCATATGATTTGCACACTATACTCCAGGTCTTCTAAAGTCATTATATTATAAATTATAGCTTTGTGAGAAACAGATTAAAATGTATGTTGTTATTCACTGTTATAATCTGTGCCATAAAAATCAGATCATAAAAAAATCACTGATTATCCGACTTCAAAAGAATGATTCATTCATGAATCGGACATCTCTGTTTCTCTCATTTACCTTTGAAATATGTGAATTATAATGCAGAAATTGTATGGATTTATTTGACCATACTTTAATAATGATTTGATTTCTTTTCAGTTTTTTAAAAAAGTTAAAGAGTGTCAGTCCCCTGTTCTTTGTAATTGAATGTAAAAGAGTTGATCAAAATGGATTCTTGTGCATTTGGCAGAAGACAGAAAGTCATTTGAGTTTGGAACAACTTGAGCATGAGTAAACGATGGCAGAATTTTCATTTTTGGGTAAACTATTCCTTTTCATGACAAAACAATCCAAATATTGTGAGGTGATGACTATATTATGTGTCTCATTTCAGTTTTCAATGATATTATAATTAGTTTGTTTTGTTTTAGGTCATTTTTGGCAGCTGTAGTGGGAACCGGAATAAACATCATTTTCAGCTCAAAATACATTGTAAGTAAGAAAAGGAAAAGGTGCAACAGTTCTGGAGAGGATAAAGCGAAAGGCAAGAAGTTTTATGCACTTTTACCTCATATTTTGCAGGTGACAGATATGTCAGGACCTAAAAACCCTGCGGTACAGCGTTTTTCTTCCACTTAAAGAAGGAGTTTCTTAAACCAGAGAGCACACAGACAACCCGAAGGACTTGTATTTTTAACAAAGCATTTCTCTTTTTAAAATATCTTCAAGTAGGTTCACCTCATCCCTCCGAGCTTTCACGCTTTTCTTTTGTATTAAAATTTTTGGAGGGAAAGGCATGAAGCAAAACAAGAGCAGAGGGCTGTTTTTCTTTTTTAGTGGTGAGCTGATCCTAGGTATTGTGAGTTTCGCGATGTCTAATGATCCACTGACGGTGCTGTTGTGTCCCGTGAGGCCTGGTTTGAGTGACTTGTCTGATGTGGTGAGCTTTTAATGGTACATAAAAATGAAGTCACGTAATAAATGAGAGGGAGAGTGTGAAATAGAGGAAGGGGGTTTAAGAAAGACTGTCCTCTTATGACAGTCATGCTTTCCTTACGCTGCTTGTACAAATGTTATGCTTTTTAATAGTTAAACGGTTACTACACAAATAAGATTGAAATAATTGGCATGACTCTTCCATCTATTTGCATATAAATACATTTAAATACTTAGTATCTGTCACTGCCTCATAGGATCAAACAATAAAAGAGGGCATGATAGAAATGGGTAGTAATCACTTCGCAGTGTGATTCCCTTGAACCATATTCTCTAGATTTTCATGCTTTATTTATAGATGTTTGTGCATGTGTGTGTGATGTGTAAAGCAGTGATCAGGGCCTTAGATATAGAATGTCCAGAGTCTATTTAAGGATGAATTACTTTAAGATGGCATTTGGAATTTCTGGATGGAGCACATGTGCTTCACTCTAAACTGGGTTCTATTTTTTACCATATATTAGGTATTATCATTCCTCCTTCATTTTTGGCTGCAATATGTCTGTAATAGATAACATATATATTTTTTATAATGGTTGAATTAAACATTTTAGCCGGGGAACACCGTGATCCAGCACAGGCTGTGCAGCCTTCACCCATAGCCTGCACCCTAAAAGTGTTTCATTTAAAAAAAAAAATTATAATAATTTTATGATCCCACTGAACACATCGGCACTTGCCATCACTGCACTATAAGGTAATGATTTGGTAATGATTCACTGATTTGGTCATTTATGGTTATCTCTTAGGATTCCGGGGCAGCAGCAGTCAATTCCACAGTTGTACTTGTATAGATAAAATAAGACAAGAGGTTGTCCATGTTCACAGCAAAAAAAAAAAAAAATCCTTCCAACCTGTAGGAAACACAGACTTAAACAGAAATGGAACAGTGTGGAAATCAAATTGTGTGGAAGAAAATCTAATGGCCGTGTTTAAATGTGTCACAACATTGGCGAAATATATGGTTGCACTCTGTCTCATTATCTTACTCTTACTCTGAGGGTGTTCATTTCCTTAAAACAATCACTTAGAATAGTATATTCAGTAGTATCTCTGTATTGTCCTTATATATAGCTTTAAAACTGACAGTTTCTTAAATACACTGAACACTTCTTTCTTCCTCTTGAATTCCTTTATACACCTACGAAAAAAGCAAGTTGTGATGGAGCAGTCAGACCCATAACATAGGTCTGTATCCGTTACACTTCTTTTCTTCCAGTTACTACCTGCCTCTCCAATGCACTCTTTGTATTCAGCATATGTAAGACTAGCAGATTGCTTGGCTGTTCTCTTGTGGAATAATCAGTGCCAGAGCAAATGCATCTGCTTCATGATAACCATTCTCAACGTGAGCAAATGTCTCTGAGGTTGTCCAACACATCCACCTTGAAATGTAGCTGATTCACTGAGGCCTTGGCTCTCAACATCAGAGAGTTGTGATAAAAATGAGCTTGTTTTTGGTTTGTTTTTTTCCCACAGGCCAGCTTCTGTTGAGTGTCTCTGAGAGAGGCAGAGACAGAACAACTACACTGGCTGCTGTAGCTACAATTAAGGCCAATTAGACAAGTTTGTGTATGTAACCAACATTGTGTATTTAACCAGTTAAACAGGTTATTTCATTTGTATGTTAAAACTTTATGAGGGAAATTCAACATGAAAAAAAAAAACCACACAAAAAAAACAACCCTACTTATTTTCTTAGTAAATACATGTTCTGGGTCTTATAGTGAAGAAAACAATTTTTGTCTTCGTCTGTCATCACCAAGCCGTCTTCTTTTTAAGCAATCGAAAGAAAGAAGAAAATACGAAAAAGGTTGATGGCGCAGGCTGATAGAACAGGTCCTTAACTCAGCCTGCTTGCAATCACATCGTTCTCTACATCAGCAGCCAATGGGAGCTCGCTGCTCAACTTTAAAATACTTGGTCCATGTTTGCTGTAACATTTGCAGCGTGCTTCAGAAGCCCTTCACCTTCCCCAGCTCCACCTGTATTGATGTGTGCTATGTACAGCAACAGCATGTTTTATTTGGCAGTAAACATTTATTGTAGCATGGCAGTAGCAATAACCAACAACAGCAGCATTCCGCCAAGACCAAACATATCAACATTGTCATATCCATTACCATGCCAAACACTCCAAGAGTTGTCATGACAGACAAATTGTTTTAATGAAATGGCCTTGAATTGTGTGATAATGTTTACAATAATCCAGAGAAATAGAACTGAGCCAGTCAGAGATCAGCCGATGGTTTCAGATAAGAAGTTATATTGTGTCAAAAACACTATATAATCCCTTTAGGCTCATGTTACTAAAAAAAAAAAAAAAAAAAAACACAGCAAGAGAATTTAAGCAGATATTTAGATGACTAAGCTTCAATGGAAATGTTAGAGGCATGGTACCGTATAGCTCAGCACTTTCAGAGAGCACACGTGGCATTCTTCAAGAAGACTGAATGAAATGGCATCATAAACATATGCTTTTATTTTGCATTTTATGGTTTCAAATTGCATTCTCAGAACCGGCACCCCCCATATCTCATTTCTTAAGCGCATGCAGGCAAGAGTGAGGCATTGTGACAGTGACCATGTGCAGTCAATGGGAAAGGCCCCTTTGTCTGCCCCGCTCCCTGTCACGGAGGGTCACGCAGGCTTACCCTCGGAATAAAGCCCTGGCCATTGTTATAATTTGCATTGATGCATAGAGAAGCAGATAGGCTGCTAACAGAGGTTATTCGGAGCAAGGGTGTCTTTGCATGGAAATGCATGCTCAGGACGGACAGTATGCGTATTTCTCTCACACCCCCTTCTCCTGACAGTGGTGTAGGCCTCTTCAAGGTCACTGCCAAGGACATTGGAGCCAATTAGTATGCAGATCAGGACCTGATATGGTTTAAGGGTATTGCTCTGATGCAATCACATTAGTTAGGCCAGTAAAGAATCCTCAGCTTGACCTCAATCATTGCAGCCACAGGAGAAGGTGAAGAAAGAATAGAGGAGGGTCTGCAATGTCCTGATGCTTCTTCTGTTCAACGTACCCGGCATCACCATGGTCTTCACTGTAGGGGACGTGCATTTTTTAACTTTGCTTTCGATATTCAGTGAATGAATTTATTAATATTAAGATTCTGTTGATGCTTTCATTTCATTTTATATTATCCCTCGGAATCAAACCTACAACCTTGGTGTTTATTGTGTCATAATCTACCAGTTATTCAATTACAGTGCGGTTCAAAGCCCTGGGTGCAATGGTGAAAAGGCTTCAATTTAGCTGTCTAATATTTGCTGTCTAATTTTTCAATTTTGCTTTCAATATCCAATAAATCAATTTATCAATATTAAGATTGTCCTTCCTTCCTTCCTTCCTTCCTTCCTTCCTTCCTTCCTTCCTTCCTTCCTTCCTTCCTTCCTTCCTTCCTTCCTTCCTTCCTTCCTTCCTTCCTTCCTTCCTTCCTTCCTTCCTTCCTCCTTCCTTCCTTCCTTCCTTCCTTCCTTCCTTCCTTCCTTCCTTCCTTCCTTCCCACCTCCTTCCTTCCTTCCGTCCTTCCTGGATTCCTGGAAATCGAACCCACAACCTTGGCCTTTGTGTGTCTTGCGTCATTATCTCCCAGCTTTACCGGTTCATTATCTACCATTAAAAATTGACATTTACAGTGTGGTTCAAAGGCCTGAGAGGATTGTTGAAAAGGATTCTATTTTGCTATCTAATTAAATCAAACACAAATAAATTTGAAGAAAATCCATTTTATTTTATGTTGATGCTAATATTCTAAATCCTAAAACTTATTTGTTTTTCAGGTTTAAAATGCCAAGTTAAAATCCCAGATTTCAAATGTGGCCACAGACTTTTGGAACCCATTGTATATCTAACAGTTAAATGCATAATCTGTACAATATGAAAAGCCAAAAAACCAAAAAAGGTTTGTAAATGTAAATGCTTATTGCATAGTGTGCACTGTGTGGGGCTGCTGTTGTGCTGCGTAAACATGATTTCTGACCGAGCGCGATGTTCCCCTGGTGGTCTGGTGCCTGGTCCGAGCCGGTCTGCTGTGGCCTTAGAGGCTAGAATGCAATTTACTACCCCCTTTTTCTTTCTTTAAATCTGTGTCCGGGTTGTAAATTTCTTCCAATTCTCGCTCTTTCGCTCCTTCTATCTTTCTCCCCTTGTCGGAATTAATGAGATCAGGTTTGATCAGGGCAGCCGAGTGTTCAGAGAGAAATCTCACAAGCGCCTTGTGTCCTGTAATAGAATTTGCATCTAATGCATACATAAATCAAACATCTTTCTGGACATTTTCATATGCATAATGTCATTTCATCCTGTTTCTTTCTGAGTGGGGTGCTGAAGGAGAGGAGGGGGTATATGTAGGTGGCTAGGGGGATTGTAGTCAAGTAGAGAGGTGATTTTTTTTTTTTACTCGCCTTTTTAACTTCCCTTTAAAGGTTTTCTTTTTGCTGACTGTGTGTTCAGTGCGTTACAGAGATTACAGATCTTTTGGGGTTTTCTTGTCAGGAACTTTTATCGTGAAGAGGATTGTTGTATGTTTGGGTTGAGTGTGCGCTAATATGTATAAAACATGAGATATGTGTATTTTTGTGCGTGTGTGCAAAGATCGGAGAATAAAAATGCTTTGTATATGCATGCATCCACCCACACATGTGGATGTGCACATGTATTTTTCTGAGAATGTATGTGTGTGCATGTGTATATTTGTGCTGATGGCATGTTGATAGAGAGACCAAGGGATGGGGCTGGCCGATGCTACAATATTTCTTTCTTCCACTACCTTAGTCTTTGGGGCTTTGTAATGCAAATGTACAAAAGAGTAGGAGATTCAAAGTGTCAAGATTTCAAGATTTTTTTTCTTTCTTTTTTTCAAGAACAAAGTGATGAGGTATCTTGATTGTCCTCAATGTTTGGTACTTCCTTGCTAACAAGGCTTTACTTTGTAGAAATCACATTTGCAACCATCATAATTTGCATGTCTAAGAAGGTACTTATACTACACTTTTATATATGTATATATGCAGTAGAAATATCGGTTAGGTAAGCAATATTAATTTATAGCAAGCATTACTACCGTCTACAGTAAGGTTCTGTTGGTTTACATTTGAGACCTTCATATCCGACAGTGGTCTTGAGTGTTTAACATGAGTGTTATTGGCTGCCAGATCACTGGCTTAACCTTGCGAAGCTCCGGTTTTAAAATACATTTGCATTTTCTCACAGATTTATGAAACAGTTTTCACTTGATATTACATTCATTCCGCTCATGAGCGAGATTGTCCATAACTCACCAGAAGATGAATCTGTTTTCCCACCAGAAGTAATTAAATATCATATTTTCACTCAGAAAGTTAAAATAAATCACTTTTTATGTGAGCAGAATCCTTGGAGATCGCGCACACGTGTTTCGGTGATGAAATAAGCTCAAATGTGGATGTGGCTCCCTACCAGAAAGAATTAAGCGCTGGCGATGAGCCAAGCTGCAGAAAAGAATCAAATCTCACAAAAGAAGCCATTCGCCTGTTTATATCCAGCATAACGTCCGGGTATGAATGTTCATAATTTGCTTGTTTTGAAACACACTGTCCCTTAGCATAGGCTCTCTGAAGGCCTCCATGCCCCACTTTCATACGATCTACATTAATATCTTCAAATATTAATTGGACCCATGAAGCCATATGAGTCGGCACCCTTGCATGTCGGCTTGTCAAGCGCTTGGGCTGAGGATGGGCTGACGTGCCGGCCACGAAAAAGTTTCCATGCTAAAACAATGGCATTAACGCCAATCAAGATGACACTTATGAGTCTTATTAAATGATATGTAATGCTCAGCATCCTTTGCGACTGCTCTGCCCATTAATGTAAACCACTTCTGACCTCTTGGGTTTCTTAGCACCATAATGTAATGTGATTATGAGTCCAGTCTCATAAATAATAAAAAGGGCTAGCAGCATCATTTATGTATTTACATGATGATAATGTGTTGCTCCTTGCTTTAACTGATATAGATTAAAAAGTAATGTGTTTGTATGCCATTTTTTGCACTGAAGGAGAAGCCATATGAATCAGACATGGTCTGCAAACATGGTTTAAATGCTTTATAAAAAATTACTATGATAGTGCAGCAATGAGGATTTTTTTTAATTTTATTTCTGTACAAGTTCAGATGATACCATCTGATTTAATGATTTAATAAAGTCACTCAAAGGTAAGATTGAAGATGTTTTATTGTATTTTTTCATGCTCAAAAATGTAAAGATATTGAGTATAATAGAGGGAACTACACATTGCCCAAAACCCCGTTAAAATGTTCTAAACGTTTTGCACAATTTCGAGAGTGCTCATGTAAGCCCTGTTGAGCTTCACGATTTCATTTCAAGTTTACACTCATTTGGGTGACTCGTCTTGCACATTTCCTTCCATTTAACCAGTTAGGCTTTTCCAGAGTAATCGCTCATCTCATAGTTTCTGAATAAACAAATGGATGAGCGAGTACAGTATCTGTTTGTATTGTGTATCAGAACGATTCTGCGCGTTGATCATTATCTTCTATTCTCATCACAAAATCATCATCCACTGCAAACAGACTCTTTAAGGTCTCTCTCATCTGCAGTACTTTAGGTTTTTTATCTTCCTCTGCCTGTTCATTTGATTCATTAGCATACAGATAGTGCTCTCCAAAGATATGTCACGCTAGAGGTGTCCTCATTGCAAAGCAAGTCTTATAAAGGTACTCTATATCTGTGACTGTGAGTTGTTTCTATTTTTTCCTCCGGGGATGCTTTGTTCTCTCATGTGGGAGCGACAGTCACTAATCCTTCATTAAACGGCATTGTCAGCAATTAAACAGGAACTGCATTTAATGGCTGCTGACCAGCAACACAGTGAAATTGTAATTAATTTCTTTGTGCTTGAATTAAGGATGTTTTTCAAAGCACAAGCCATTCACTTTCATTTAGGTTTTTTTTTTTTTTTTTTTTTTTTTAGGTCTAAAGGTTTTCTGCATTATGTGCTGTATTTTGTGAATGAAAAGCGAAATCCTGAGAAAATTTTTTTGGGAATTCCATTCGATTAAAAAAATGTTACGCGAAAATGTAACTATTTTATGAGGTGGCGTTTTTGTATGAATTAATACGATGTGAATTGTACAAAAAGTACGAATGAGATGCATTCATACGAATTAGCCACCCATTCGCCAAAAACGTAAATTGGTTATGAGTTGCAATGAGATTGTGTTGAAAAAAATCAGTTTAGAATTTCTATTTTTGGAGCATCTTTGATGTAAATTGTGATGTGACAATGAAAATCTGTGATAATTATGAATGCTACATTTAGTTTAACAAGCTGATGAAACACATAAACCGTTTTGACACATTCTTCTCCTTTATTCAACTTTCCTGAAAATAGGTAAAACACTTAAATTGCTGGTCCCTGATGACAAAGCAGACACCGGAATATGCAGATAGATTTATCGAACTAGCCATACGTGGCCGTCTTCCTGGTCATGTAATGAAGGAAATATACACGGCGAGTGGTCAGAGAGCTCCCGCGGCTTAATGACAGTGGATATCTCTCAGACAGGCCCTGAAATATTTGCTCGGGAGACTCTCCGAGGGTTTCAATCTCCCACAAATCCATTTATATGTTTGCAGCTGATTTATGGCCTTATTTTAACTGTCTCCTACATGCAAATGCAGGAGGCCGCTTAGAAATATACATAATGTGATTCTCAGGGTCATCCCTCCTGCCTGTCAGAACGCATTCCAGCCAGGGAGAGTGGAGGGTCTGGGGGAATTGCTCTTTCCTAAAAGGAGTCAGGAAGTGGCCAGGCGATGCTACCTTCCTGCCCTCTTCTGTAAGGAGCTTGTCATTAAGAGAAAAAGGCTATAGACAATGTGTATTAAACATTCAACATATACGACATCAACTTAGGAAACAGTGGCTTATCGTACACCGTCTTTTAATGATGGGGGAGGGTGGGGAGGGGGGTGAACCATCCCTTTAAGAAAAGCTAGAGAAACTGATGCAGTGTTGTTGAGCGATTTTGCCTTTGTTATGTGAAACTACAGATGGAGAACTTGCCATGTGATGGGCTTGTTTACATTCAGACAAAGCTACAGATGGCTGAATTTGCATGATGTGTAGAAACATCATGAAGAGATTCTCATATCAAATCTGAACATGAAAAGCCAGCAGAAGCCAAACGGGATCCTGATCAATTTCCAGTTTCCCAAGACTCTGTCCTTAAATAAAACTCCTTCTATCCGTCATTCTGATCATTCAGACACAGGGAGAAAATGACGCATAATGCTATTCCAACCTTAATGAGGCATTTACGTCCATTGGTTTGTTAGAGCAATGCACTACTTGCTTCTGCAGGTCATTAAATAACAAATGAAAAAAAATGAAGTGCAGAGAATGCACTGAATCCAAATGTGTCCATATTTTCAGGTCATAGTGGTGTAGCTTCATTAAAGACATCTGTCATGGAATGTGTCATCACTGAACGCCTACATTTTTTTATATAATTCAACTTTTATGACTTAAAGCGGGTGTTTTCAACCTTTACAGACTTAATGACTCCTCACTCAGACTCATTATTTTATTATACAATATAAATATTTAATCATTAATTAATACATATATAATAAATTAATTTTTATTCAAATATAATTTTTTTTTTTTATCATTCAATCAGCTACTTGAAAAGTCTGGCTTTAAAGTCACTGTCTTACCTCATGATGTTCCAATGTTATTGCTTGTCATTATTATTATTTTTTAATTCTATATTATTCTAAACTGCTATGATATTCACATAGCAGTTTAGAATGATATATATGATATATATGATTGTATGATAACTCTTCCATGTCCATCACATACACCAAAATAAAATCGCCTCAACATACTGTATCTAATTGGAGAATATTTTAAGTGAATCTCTGTTTTTACTCCATTCCTGTTCCTAGGAGAAATTAAGTATTCCATTCGCTGCATAAATTTTCAGGTCTTACTCATGCGACACTCAGGGGTGTTGAATTTTTTATGACAAAAACGGTCTAATAATTGTTGAACAGATGTATTGTTGAAGAGTGGGCTCCAGCAGACCTCATAAAACAGATTTAACATGTTAACCCTGGCTAGCCCTTAAATGACATGCAAAAAAGGAGGAGGAATGAATGCTGAAACTATGCTATGATAGCAAATTGTTCTTTAATTGTCAATACACCTAGCAAAAGAAAGTGCAGTTATAATTACACTTTCAAAAAAATATATATATTTATGAACAAAAAAAGAAACATTTAGAAGTCAATGAACACTAATCTGGTGGCATTTAGAACCATTTTTACAGTGAAATACATACCCTGAAAAATCTTTAAGCATTGATTTTTGTTTTGGCAGTTGTGAACACCATTGACTGTTGTGTTAAGACACTCAATGCAACATTTCCTATTATTTAAATATTCTCAGCATAAAATTCCATTTTTGAGATGGTAAGTCAACCTTATGTGTCAGAAACAAGTTATGGGTCTTTTTGGCTCAGTGGGACTAGAATTAGGTGGTGTGCCAGTGGCAACATTTGAGTTCCTTCATCTAATTTAGGTCTTTTTTCACTCCCTGACTTGCTGCATAATTTAAGACTGACCCATGCCTGTGCCGATGGCACTGAAGTTTTGACCCATGGTTTGCTTTAATCAGATTCAAAAATACATGAGTTACATGTCAACTGAACTTCCCTCATGTTTACATAATAGGCATCAGCTCTAAATTAGCCCACTTCCGAACTTGACATGCATCAGGAGGCTCCGGGAGGCTTTGAGGGTCTGGATAAACATTATCAAAGGTCATGAATTTAAGTCAACTTATTCCCTTCGATGTTAGTCCACTTTCCATCAAGTTTTTCCTCCCCTCAGCCTCTTTAGCAGAAGACCTATTTCAAATGGCCCTGTCGCTGTTATAATGAAAAAGACTGGAAAATGAGTTAAATTAGTTACAGTATATTTTTATTGCATCAATCTGAGGCCAGTTGCATAAACATAGCCATCATGTTAAGACTGTGTATTAAGAACTATAGTATGACCAACTAGCAGTTAATGGGTTAATCATTCTAACTTTTCTGTGTCAAAGTAGACCAAGCTACGTTTTTATAAAAAGGTATAAACAGTCTTGAAGACACTTAAGTCACAACTAAAAATGTATGACTGAATGTATGAATATTACACAACTTACTATGAGTGAGTCATTGAATCATTTACTCAACCACTGTGTTCATTCAAAGATACCGATTCATTCAGGAACGACTTTGTCGCTCGAAGACGGGTTTGGAACTATTTCTGTTGGCAGAGCAAAACTAGAAATATTGTGTCTAAAATACTCCATGTTGATTTCCTGCTTTTTGAACTGCTATAAAAGCAATTTAACATTTGTTGTGCCACGTAATGCTGCATTTTCAGCGTTATACTGAGCATAAATTACATTTTTTGAAGTCAAGTTACAGTAAGTAAGGCTGAGTTGTTTTCTGCAGTTGCACAAAACACATCTTTGCTTTAATTGCTTATAAAAAGGTGTTTTGTGTAAATGGCAGTTTGTTGACTATACTGCCTCCAATGATGTCCAAGTGCAAACTACACAACTGTAACACAACCTGTGCATTAGTTATATTTACACTCAACTGAATGGTTAAAGCACCATTTATTTTTCCCTCACAAGCTTCCCTTTGAAACTGGATAAAGCCATTTAACAAATCCCCATTAGTTCTCTGTATGGCAGCAAGATAGAATTTAGGTAGCCGTTAATTAAGTACAGTGTAGCTTGAATAATTTACTGGTCAAAGACAAATTTCATTAAGTCACCATGCGTTGACAGGTGTATGAACATTTTAATGCTCATATCTTATGCAACACGAAAAGTGTTTAAAGACCAGACTGAGGACAAATGTTCTTTGTATCCCTGCTCTTTAGGACTTAAGGGATGTTAGTTCACTTAAGTTCTTTAATGTTCTTTCTACTTCTCTGTATTGAAATACCTAGAATACTGCACAACTCCTGGTATCCCTTACCCTGTACAAACTATTTTTCTTTCTGTATTGCTGGTGAATAGATTACTTTAAACATCTCTTTTAAAGGGTATCTCTCAGTCTTCTCACTTTCTCAGACAAAAAAGAAAATAAGAGGTACACTAGATGAGTACCAGTCTACCACTTTCATATTGACTTTGGGGTATTTCCTTAGCTCATATTGATTAAGGTTTAGGGTACTGGAAGCTAATTCAAGGTCGTTGCTATAAGAGCCAAACATCATGCGCAGTCCGTAAGTGTTCAGTTGTGGGGGAAATGCTCTACAATAGCTTGTTTTGATATTTAACTTGGTGCTATTGTCAGTTAGCTCTATTACATCACAAATTCAAGTGTGTACAGTATTACTTTTTAATACTAAGGAACACACTCTTGGGTTTTAGCTCATCACTTTTTTGTTGTTGTTGTAAAATTAATGCCAAAACAGGTTTGAAAACATATTAGAAGACAGGACTGTTTTTGAAGAAGACAGTGAATATTACATAAGCAACTTGCTCAAAAAGTTGCTCAATGGTAGGCCTACTGTAAAGTTTAATACCTAAATGTGCTAATAATGTAGTGGTTTTATAGGAAAAGTACAGTAATTTATGGAATCATATGAAGTAGTTCATATGCTTCCTTATCATATTTCTTCAGTATTGAGTACTTTAAGATACTTCTTGCCAATAGATATGGATTTATTTTGAATTTGACTAGAAAAAAGAGTGAGAAAGCGCCGCTAATAATAGTTTGTACTTTCCCTGTACTCATTTAGCAGATTTAACAAAAGTTAAAGCTATAAAATGCGTGATCTGGTGCGTCTGTGATTTCTTTAATTTCTCTAGTTAATTCACATAGCCATTCTCTATACTCCTTGCGTATGAAGCGTACCCCCTATGAGGAAAAACAATAGACTGCCTGAGTGGCACCAATTGCCTGGGGGCAGGACTTGCTCCATTAGGATCCCCAAAAGGTATCTAGTGAAACAAAGCCCGAGTCTACAGTTGATTGGCAAACAAAGTAGGCACAGGCACTTAGGAATTCAATTGCATTTTACCCATCACCATTTCTGTTCAGCCTAAATTGTGCGATGGACTAACAGCTTCTATTAGCTCTAGTAGTGCCTATTCAGGTGCTAATTGAGATGAAACCAGGGTTTGTCAAGGCAATTATAACAAATAGCTGGAAATGGCTGGAGATGGCCTTTGAGCGAGCTAAAACTGTGGAGAAGTATTAATCTTTTATAGCCGTGACATGAGTAATAAGGGGTAAATTTATCACTGTATCACATCTGCAGAGATGATATGATATCATTATGATTTTTTTTTTCAGCTTTTGAAGAGGGAAAAACTTCAAGTTCAAGGTCCTCAGAACTTCATAGTTCATGCTGCTTATGAACACGTCTGCGGCACATAACATGACCCTTGTAATCTGAGGCATGCTTGTATTAGATTACATTTTAAAAAAATCACTCATCAACTTGTGTCAAGAATTTTAGGACTTTTGTACTGCACTGTTGGTCAAAAGTTAGGAATAAGATATTTTGTTAATGTTTTAACAAAAAGAAGTAATCTTATGCTCACCAATGCTGCAATTATTTGATGTAAAAACAGTAATATTGTGGTATTATTACAATTTAAGATAACAATTTTCTATTTTAATATGATGTTATGAAATGTAATTTATTCCTGTGATGATTTTTCAGCAGCCATTACTGCAGTCTTCAGTGTCACATGATCCTCAAGGATTAAGCAGCAATAATAATAATTGATAATAACTGAGCAGCAATTCAGCATATTAGATATGCTTTTCTATGATTTCTAAAGGATTATATGACCTGAAGACTGGAGTAATGATGCTGAAAATTCTGCTTTCCCATCACAGTAATAAATTACATAGAAATAAAATAGAAAATATATTTTAAAAAGCAATAATATTTCAAATTATTACTGTTTGACTTTATTTTTAATTAAATAATTGCAGTCTTGTTGAGGATAAGAGACTTATATATATGATTTAGAATTATTCCAAACTTTTGACTGGTAGTGTGTATATACTGTATATATATATATATATATATATATATATATATATATATATATATATATATGTATATGTATTCATTTATTTTACACACCAGACTAAATTCTATATTTTTTTTATAATATAAAATACATTTTAACAATTGCTGGGGAAAGTAGGCCAATCAGCAGTGCAGATTAGACTAGGTTGTGTGTGTGTGTTTTCCAGAGAGCGAGTGAGAATACCAACGATACCGTTGAGAAACCGAGCAAAACTTCTCACAATACATTAAGCCGTGGCTCAACTTAGCAACAATCCGTTTCTTCTCAATCTCTGATGCAAGTCTTTACCCAAACTGTATAAATAACACTCCCACCTGGACCTTATTCACCACCCTGTGGCATTTATTAGGAAGTCTTCCGTCTCATTTGCATCAGAATTACCTCTTCAGGTACTGGTGTTAAACTCTCAAGCCAGTGATTCCATGGATCACTTAAGCCGAAAGCTTATCAGTGTTATTATAATTTATAAAGGATTTAGGAAATCATATTTTGGAGAATGTTGATCCATAGACCATTCCCGAGGTGTTATTTTCTCACTCCCGTGTTTACCCACTTGGTAGATCGGCATTGTGGAATTTTGCACTTATCTTTCAGGAAATCCGCTTTTGCCTAGGAGAGAACACTCGGATATTTCCATAAATTACACAGACAAAGTGAGAAAAGAAGGTTCTTCACCTGAGGCGGCTAAAGAAAGTTTTCTAGAGGTTGCTGAGCACACGTCAGTAAAATTGACTGTCGACTGTGGAAACAAGTCTGATTTTGTCTTTAAGAGCGAGCTGATGTGTTGCTTCTAAATCACTGTTAAGATGTGTGAATGCTTGGTTAGCAAAAATGCGAAAGAGGGAAATAGAAAGACGGATGCTTTGATTGCTCTGTATATAACTGAAATAATTGTTCAGAGCACCTCTGGGTTGAAAGAACAAAGCTTGAACTAACTTTTAATGCTTAAAACAGCATATATTATTTTAACCTTAAAGCTGAAATAAGTACTTTTTTGGTGTTAAAATACTTTTCCCCCACTTGTTTAATATGTAGAAACAACCATAGGTTAAGCCATTTGGGTTACACTTCATTTTAAGGTGATCATGTAACAGTTATGCATTTAAGTGCTGAGTATTAATAATTAACTGCATGTACTTACTGGGTTTGCATTAGGGTTGGTTTGAGGTTAGTTGCATGTAATTATGCATAATATCCCAGACAGCAACATAGTGTCGACCCAGATCCTGCCCACATCTGGGCCGTGTGGCATCCATGTGTACCAGATGTGGGCCGGATCTGGGCCGACACTATGTTGCTGTCTGGGATAGTTATTACAGTAACTACATGTAGCCTAACGTGTGTAACAAGCACACTTTAAAATAAAGTGTTACTGCCATTTGTAGGGTTATTTACCCACAGGTTGTGGCTCTGATTTCAAACCATTATACTATTTGTATCAGTTCCTGACTAGCTTCAACCAGCAACACAGGCTTAACCAATAGTGTGAGTTTGGGGGCAGGACTACCTATTGTAACAGCCAATGGCAGGCGGCGGGGAGTGTTCAGAAAACCAGTTTAAAAAAATATTTTTAAGTGTTTTTTTGTTTGGCATAGTGGCGAATATACACACTTTAAGGTAAATAAATAGATGACTTGAGAAATTATACATTATTATCAAACTACACATTAAATATGTGTCCTACATTTCTTGAACAAAGTTTACCATGGTAAAAGTTATTTAAGTATCAAAATGTTAGTTCAATTTGATTTCATTTTCATTTAAGTTTTTAAGTTTAAGTTTTCATCTAATATTTGTTTGATTTTATTTCAGCTGTATTTAATTACAGAAAATGATTAGTTATTATTATTAATTATTTTAGTTGTAGTTTACAATAACAACACTGATGCATTTATTCTGGTTTAACTGAAGTAAGTGTGCTATTTTAGCAGAAAGTGGTTAGCACGCAAGGGGTAAATGAGATGAGCCTCGAAACGGTTGTGCACTTTAAATGTGGCTTGAGAAGGTATACTCTATGTGATTCTCATTTATGAAGGACGTGCAAAATGCAGGTTGCGCTTCGAGAACGCCGCTTTCAATTCACATCACGTCATGATTGTGTACATCCTAACATTACGACAGGCCGCACATATGAAAAGGAATAAGCGTAATTTCTCTGAAGCAGCATATGCTCCACACATTAACTCTCTGCGAGGAGTGCATCTCCTTGTTCCTCCATCCTAATTTACAGTCTCAATGGACTCTACCTTTCAGAAGGTAGAGTGCCTCTCTACAGTCCACTGTAATGCATATTCCCTTTGTTATAGCGTTAGTGTCAATTCTGACTCAACATGGATTGCCAATTTGTCTTTTTTCCCCTTTTTTTTTGTCATGGGCAATTTAAATGCACTGGCTTTTATGCAAAACATACTAAAATCAAGCATTTTCCACTAAATTGGACATTTTTATGGTTATAATTTTGCCATTCTGATGGCAAGAAATGCTGCCCCAAAGGGATTGTGCCTCTTATCTTTTGTAGCTTTCCGTGATGTCTGGATGACAAGTTTCTTTAATATGCATGGAGAATGGCAATTTTGGGAGACTTTTGTCCTCAGATCTTGATGTGGCAGATGCCAGAGGAATTACCCCCCAAGCACCCCTCCCAGTTCCTGGTCCTAATAAAAATGTCAGTGCTCTAGAAACCTGTACTCTATCTAATCATGGTTATAATGAAGTGTGGCTGAAATAAATATCAGGAAAATCTATATAAAAATCCTAAACATAGAAATCAGAGCTTCAGTATCATGTTCAATGCAATAGGATTTAGAATGAATAATTGTGGAACAGTTTTGTGGAAATGGGTAAATAAATACATAGCCGTTTCATTGGATAAAAACACAACCATCAAATTTCCCATTCACTTGTCCCAGAATGATTCATGTAATATCTTATTTTTGTTACGTAAAGAGCATACCTGATTATAGTGTAGTATATCATTTACAATAAAGACAAAATAACATATTCAGAAAAGCACTTTCAGAAACATCTTAGATAAAAAAAATAAAAAAAAGTATGTTCATTGGTGAGAATCTGCTATGATATGCTATTGTTGCAATGCAAAATACATGGAAAAGTCAATGTTTAAGGAACAGTTCATCCAGAATTTTATTTTCAAACTCATGACTTTCTTTCTTCGAAGGAGAGAAGTGGAAAATGCAATTTGTTATTGCTATGAAATAAGTTCCCCATGCTTTGTTTCATGCAATTACAAATAACAGAGACTTTCAAGCTTAAAAAAGGACACAAAAGCACCATAAAAGCGGTTCACATAACTTGGCTAAAATCTGAGTTGCCATTCACTGAAAATCCCAGGTGCATTCACAAGAAGCAGAAAGAAAAATTTAATTGCAGTCATATGATTTCATACAACTTGAAATATAGTGAATGAGTCATGGATTACATTTATGATACTTTTGTGTCTTTTTTTTTTTTTTTTGAAACTTAACTTTGTAACTGCTTGGGGAAAAAAACACCAAATCTTCTTTTGTGTTCTGCAGAAGAAAGAAAATCATGTTGGATTGAAATGACATGGATGAGTAAATGATGGGTGACCTGTTCCTTTATGTTAATGAAAAACAGTTCATACAAATGATTTCCATATAATCTCCTCTTTTTTTACAGGCCCACATCTCACAACATTGTTCCACAGAAGGTAATTTCTGATTTCTCCAAGGTCAGCTATCATGTGCTGAAATAAAGCCTTTACATTTCCACTTATTGTGATATGCGTTCGAGCTTCAAGGTTTGGTTCACTGTCAGTATTATGAGAGATGATAAGAGAAGCTCAGTGTGTCAATCAATGCAGAAAGGAAGCGGGCTGGCGAGGGGTGCAAACTCATTTGCATAGCCTTTTTTTTTTCTCTGTTAACTTTATTGGGATGGGCGGGGCAGATGTTTGAGAAGCCCTGCCTCTCTAATACAGCTCGAGACATCGCGCTCAATCTCTGTCCCTCGTCCCAGTTCTCTCGCGAGCACAATTAAAAATGTATAAGGCTGCAGCGAGGATGGATTAGATGTTGGTCTCCCACGGCTGCTGATCTGGAGTGCGAAGCTGTCACAGAGGGGGGTTAGAGGGAAAGGTGTGGGCAGGAACCTCACGACGATTGAACTTTTTTTTTTTTATCTGTTTATTGAACTTTTACTATACTAAGAGGATACAGATACAGGAAACTAGCAAAAAATATTGTCCCCACTCCACCCCGATCACCCAATCCCCCCAAAATAAAATAAAATAATTAAAAAAATAAATAAATAGATAAATAAATAAAATAAAATACCAGGATATTATCGTCAACTAAAAAAAAATAATAATAATAAAAAAAAAATTATATATATATATATATATACAGCCATAAACTGAAATAAGTTTAAGTTGAAGCACTAAAATTATTACATGTACTAAAAAAACAAAACCAACCAATATATATGTGTGTGTGTATACACACACACACACACACACACATATTATATAAACAAACTTTTATGTTAGATGCAATTAATTGCAATTAACTGATTTGACAGCACTAATAAAAATACAAGCTAATTCAAAATATTAATAAACCTGGTAACACTTTATAATAAGGTTTCATTAGTTAACTACTTTAGTGAACATGAATTAAGAACGAACAAGACTTCTACATCATTTATTCATGTAAATGAATGTTAATTTCAACATTTACTTATACATGCACATAATGCACTGTGAACTAACATGAACAAACAATGAACGACTGTATTTTTAAATAACTAACATTAACAAAGATGAATAAATACTGTAACAAATATTTTGTTCATTGTTAGTTAATGTTGGTCAATACATTAACTAATGTTAACTAATGAAACCTTATTGTAAAGTGTTACCATAAATGTAAAATAAAAACTACAAAAACACTGATACACAAACACCTGAAAATGACTCAAGCCACAAACATAATGAAACGCATTAATGCTTAGGTTAACACGAGAGTAATTATAGAAGAAATACTAACATATTCTGAAAATTAAAAAGATAATGAATGAGATAGGGTCCCAGCTCTCTGAAAATATTACCAGTGTTGCCCTTTATTATACCTAATTTGTTCATCAGCTTCACTTGGCACCCTCTCCCGCCTACCGAGTCCTGCTTCCAAATGGATTACCTGCTTTTGTTTTATTTACCATTTCTCCCCCAGGTGTCATCCCTCACCTGTCCGATACAGTGAGTAGCCTTTCATCCACGTCAACCCCTTCTCGAGACACCACCCCTGCCAACAGCATGCTCACAGCTAATCAATCTCACACACTTTATTTTTCCTTAAAGACCCACCCTCAACAAAGATGTGGACACGTCCCGCAAGATAAAGTATCATTCTATCAGGGTTCTTCTTTTTCTTCTTCATCATCTTCTTCATCTTCTTCTTCTTCTTCTTCTTCTTCTTCAAACAGGATGGAGGAGGATAAAAACTAACAAACACCTGCCAGCAGACTCGAACAGGAAGTGAACTGATGATGAATATCTATATGTGTCTGTATACGGAGTAAGTGTGTGAATATGGAATAAAGGAATATGTGAAAAGTGAGTCCTTTTGAGTGCTGATAGTTTTCAATTATTTATCAACCCGCTATTTCGTTTTACTATGCTTTTTAAGGTTCGGCATGCTGATGGATTCCAAACAAAGAGCAAAATTGGGCAACAAAAAGGACAACAAACCATTTTAATAATACTGAAAATGTTCCTTTTCATTTAAATGGACTGCAACATCATTTTCCTTGTTAGAAAGGCACTTTCCAGTTGGAATATATTGGTCAAATCTTCTGAGAAAATATTATTTATTGTCTTGAAGCTGTTACTCTTCACTCTAGTCTCTCACATTCAGAGATTTTCACAGTGTTAAGCTGATCAATGCATTTTCACCCCCGCTAGTGCAGGGTTTCCCAGCTGTCAGGTTATGTTATCCCTGATGGGCCAGATATCCTGTGTTCAGAGCACCTGCCTCTTATTCTGGTCACCCAAAGGCCTATTATAATGTCTTTACTGTCAGGATGCAGGTATGATGGGAGTACGTGTGACAGAATGCGTCGATGAGCTTGCTTATCACACATTGCTTTTGACTAAAAGCAAAGAGGAGAGGCAAAGGAAGTCATGTGGTTTTATACTGTATAGTGCGCTACGAATTTGCTATTGATAGAGGTTTCCTGTTGCAGCAACTGTGTACATGCCGTACGGTCGAAAGCCGTTTATGAAGTTAACAATATGTGTGTCACAAGTAATATGACTATATTAAATATAAACTGTATATTTAAATATACATATATATTTAATATATATTACCGACATGTATTATTTATGCATAAAATAAATATGTTATATTCTATCTATCTATCCATCCAT